>NC_061120.1:140619164-140747747 GCF_002878395.1 Capsicum annuum | reverse complement strand
GATGAACTTCCAGGAAGATTGTAATCATATAGTTGGAACCCATGAATTTGGGTGGATTAAAGTGGTGTAAGTTTATGAATACACCTATGCCTTAAAGAGTGCATGTAAGGTGTTTGATAAAATACCTAAGAGACTAGAAATCATGCATTATAGCTAAATTTTGACTAAGTGAAGGATTCATGATAGGCCTCTATGATTCAATGTCATCCATGTTGATAATGTGACTTGTGAACACTATTGTATTACTCATGAACTAGTCTTATAGAATTATGCTATGCTTACTTGCAAAACCCACTCATGTACAAGATATAGAATACCCATGTACCTCATGAAATTCCCCAAGTTATGATATTATGGATTGTGGTTGTAATATGTAATGAGCATGATATTGAAAGTTATGCAAGTATATACATGTTGTATGAAATTTCCTTCCATGAAATAGATTGTTGAGAACCATGATTAGTATGAAATCCCTTATTTATGATATTGTGGATTATGGACTATACTCTTATGATCAAGTCATTCATGTGTGTCAGTTTCCCTCCATCGAGTCCTGGGGGTACTTGTACCCAAAAAACATAGTTTTGTGCCTAGAGCCATGTCATGTTTTCATGATACTCTCAGTCAAGCCATGATTTATAGAAATTAGACAGTCATGTGACTCAGGAAAACTCAGTAATCTCAGTAGTTCTGTATTCTCAGTAATCTCAGTGCTCAGTAACCTTAGTAATCACAGTAAATCTCAGTAACTTCAGTACTCTTAATTCATCCTCAGAACTCATTATATTCTGTCTATCATCAAAATCCAATAAACTCAGTTTTAGCTCTGCTAAACAACCCACTAGTATCAGTTTAGTTAATCAGTATCAGTTCAGTAAATCAGTTCAGTTAAGTTATTTAGTTCAGCCCAGTTATTCAGTTTAGTGTCTTTCATATGGGAGTAGGATTCAGCACCGAGCGAACCTAGGGATGGGGGCTCACCCACTAAAATAGGACTGAGATCCTTAGAAAAAATCCCTAAGTTTCAGAACTACGTTGCCAGCGTAGGTATGAGATATCACTCGTTAGATAGTACTGACATACTCAAGGGTCACCCGTTAGCACATTTATATGTATAGGACTGATCCCAGGAGTCACCCGCTAGATTAGGACTGACTCCACAGCAGATGTCTTTACTGGTGGCGCAGTACAGACACCCTTCCAGTCAAGGTAGAGATTGGACCTCAGTCAGCTTAGCTTGGGGCATGTCGATAAGATGAAGACATCCCACAGTTTCAGTTATAGAATCAGGGCTTTCAGAATAGCCAACTCAGCTTAGTAGTACAGATTTAATACTGTTAGATACAGTCAATGCTTATCATTATAAATAGACTTCAAGATCACCCATTAGCTAGGACTGATCTCAATTATGATTAATCAACATCGGAATCATTAAATTTAAAGATCATCCACTAGATAGGACTGATCTCAGACTAAGTCAAATTATCCTTATTATTAGTATACTCATGATCACCTGCTAGATAGGACTGATCTCAGATTTAGTTATTGATCTCAGAGTTAGTTACTCTAAGTAGAACGGGACTCAGATAGTTTCATCAAAACTTAGACTGTTAGATATAGTCACTCAGTATCAATTATATTGATTAGTCCGATCATTACAGTTATATTAGCTATATCAGTTGTCATAGCTCACGTTACTAATATTCAGTTTCAGGACTGTTAGACACAGTCATTCAAACCAATTCTTCATAATTTGAACTGTCAAAAATAGTTAATAATCTATTCAGTACCTCAATAACAGTAAAGTCATGTCATCAGCATTCAGACTCAGTAGTCAGCATCATCACGAGTTCAGTTATAGTTGTTTATACATATATGTATTCTCACGTTCATATTAGTTAGCATTGTTCATGCATATAACCCTTTGCATTTAGTCTACCTCACTCGTATACTCAGTATATTCAGACATACTGACGCATTTGTGCTATGGTGCTTTCTCTTATGTTATACCATAGGTTCAGAGGCACAAGCTCTAGATCAGCAGTAGCATTCTAGTGTTTAGAGTTTGTAGTGAGTCCTTCTCATTCGAGGACGATATGATTATTACTATATTTACTATTCAGTTGCTAGATGGAGTTAGTTGGAGACATGTTCCTTCAACTCCTTATTCAGTTCAGTTAGAGGCTTTCAGACTAGATGTCAGATTAGATATACAGATCTCATTATTTTTAGTATTACTTGTTTTGGTATTGTTATACCTTTTTCAGATATTTTGTTATCAGACGTTTATTCATTTCGAACCTTATGTCCTTTCATGTTAATGTTTCTGTATTTTATATATATTATGTAGTATACAGGTACAAATATCAGTCATGGGTTAGCTTGTGGTCCTTCGGGGTCATGAGCACCGTGTAGCATTCCGGTTTAGAAAATCGGGGTGTTACACTAATGGTGACTCCTGCATCCTGCACTAGCTACACAGTTCTGGAGTTCAGGGATTGCTCCTAATGACTCGGCCTCTCTGACGGGGAGCTGCCATCTCTTCCCTCACTCAGTGTTAGCTCCTACTCCCAACTGGAAAACTCTGAACTGAATTATCAACTAAATATAAACTGATCTAAATCTGATACTGTTCACATTTCTCAAATGATCTGACTGAGTTAAGCAGAATTCACTTAGTTCTGTATCTGATGGAATACTAATAAATCACGGTATCTGACTGACAATACAGAGTTTTAATAGAGTACTCGTTTACTACAGGGATTAGAACTGAATAATTGACTACTACTAGATCTGAGATATGTACAGAACTGAGGCTACATTACTAGCGATACTGAGATCACGGAGGTTACTTATATTTCGTAAGTTCTGTATCTGTTTGAGGATACAGAGTTCTATAATTCACTGAGTTTTGAGAATCATGGCCGGACTGGGATTATCATGAAAACTGACACAGGCTCTAGAAAGCAGTTAAATTATCAGGTATAAATACTCTCAGGACTCAATAACACAAAAGTAAGACAACCATTCTTGACTAGTCATAACCATGGTCATTCATTTATCATCACAATCACCAAATCATCTCTTCAAGAATTTAGGAATCATATCCATATATTCACTATCACAATCACTAAGGCATCACTTCAAGCATTTAGGAATCACAACCATATATTCACCATCACAATCACTAAGGCATCACTTCAAGCAGTTAGGAATCATAGACATATAATAGAGTAGGGGAAACATGCTATTAGATCATACTCCATTCAACAAGGTCTTGCATTAAGTACTTCGCAAGTATATCAGTCTTGGCATGTATTGGATAGCACATGATTGGGGAAACTTCATACTATCATGTCACAATTTACTCGCTAAGCACTTGGCATATATTAAAGGGTTAGCATGTATCAAAGAGCATGTAATTGGGGAATTTTCTACTATCATGTATCAACTTGTTCACTAAGGCCTTTCAACAAACACTAGGCATGCATGGATCTACACCTAATTGGGGATTCCATGCTATCATGGCACAATTCATTCACTAAGGCATTTATCAAACACTAGGCATGCATGGCACCTGATTGGGGATTTTATGCTATCATACCACAATTCATTCATTAAGGAATTTCAACAAACACTTGGCATGCATGAACTTGCACATAATTGGGGTTTCCTAATCAATATGCTATAATGGCCCTAATTCTTCACATAAAAATTTTATCAAGCATATGGGGAGCATGCTTTTCTTATTCAACCATTTCTACACTTAATTGACATGAACATATCACATGGGAAGCAACTTGAAGAGGGTTTATCATAACCATCACATGAATTTCACATACTAGGGTCAAAGCTTGAAAGCCTTGTAAACAAACATGAATCACAACTCAATGATAGAAGAAACATCAATTTCGACTCACATGAATCATGAAAACTCATAAACACAATATCTTTGAATTTTAGAAAAGGATTCTTGAGCATCTTGGATGAAAAGGACCCAAGAATCAACATCTACATATCTTGGGGAAACTCTTTGCTTGAAAGTTCTTGGAGAGATTCTTGATTCCTCTTGATTTCTCTTAATCTCTATTGATTTTGCTTGAGAAGAAATAAGGGTTTTGATTTTGTAAAACCCTAGTTTTGATGTTGAAGATGGAAAATGAGGCTGAGTGCCTTTTATCGTGTATATATAGGGTCTGAAAAAGAGTGGTAAAAGACCAACAAGCCCTTGGAATTAAACTAAAAAATCTCGATTTTACATGCTGGCACGACACGCTATAATCGAATCAGTTCACTGGAAATTGGACAATTAGGAAACTTTATGATGGTGCGACGTGGTGGCAATCGCGTTTCCATCCTGGTTATGAAATGGCAAAACACTGTGGCGTGGTGGAAATCATGGAGGCTTACTGAAATTTGACAATTGCCATCTTGGCTGGCTCCGCGACGTGCTAAAGTGCTAAGTGGCACACTGTCTCACTAAAATGGCTATAACTATTAGCCCGAGTGTCAAATTTGGGTGAATTCGGTATCGATGGAAAGCTTATTCAATTTCCTACATGATAAAAAGTTGATATTAGGGAAATTCTACAGGGTTCAAAATATTTCTCACTTGGGAAGGCACTTCTAAAACTTTTGGGACCAGATTTATGCTTTACTGAACATGCTCTAAGGCTCAGACTAGGAGAGAATTTAGCGGGGTGTTACATAAAAAGGCTTTCATAAAACCATTTACCAACCACTTATATTATTAAACTAATGTCTTAGTTCAAAACACAATTCAACATGTGACAAGATCATTCTCATAGGTAATTTCACAAATAGGTTGAGGGCATACCTTTGTCAAACCATTATTCAAGACAAAACCATCAATTTAGGGTTAACCATGACCACTTAGTTTAAATCATAATTCCCAAGCACCCACATGTGCAAAACCATTATCAAAATATGTATAATCATAATTTAAACCATGAGAAAATAATACTCAACACTATGCATTCAAACCGTTAACCATGGTTTTCAAAACAATGATTTATGATTCCTGAACAATATTTAAAACACATGATTTTTGTAAATTAAAAATAAAGGAAGAGTCACATTCCTGAGTTACGAAGATTCACAGAGAGAATTTAATCTTTAAGCCTCTAGATGACCACCTTGAAGAAACCCTAGCCCAATCTTCTTGAGATGTTTTAGAGAGAGTTTAGAGAATGTTTGATCTTCTAAAGTATATAATGAGTGCCCAATAAGTGTTACAAGATGTGGGTTCTTAAGGGTTTTGTAACGCCCCAAAAATCTATTCCGAGATGTCACACGGTGCTTAGGACCACAAGTGATCCCAAGCTAACCCTTCTGCTGGCATAACTCATAAGCAGCTGAATAATATATATAAAATGACTACATTCACAGCGCGGAAACATAATAATGGTGGAATCTATGAAAATACAATACTGATACAATAGTTACATTTTAATAAGGTCTGAAAGAGGGACTGAAAATACAAAATTGACTCTAACTAACATTTATGAATCCTCTACTACATTCACTATAGATAGCTAGGACGCGACCCCAACTACCACTAATTAATACATAGGAGTAGGAAAGTAAAGTATATAAATAACATCTAACTAAAGTCCTCGAAGTAAGAGGACTCATCATCTGCTGGCTGGAATCTACAACTGTTTGATTCTGACTGCACATACCACAACTTGTACCTACATTATGAGACAATGTAGCGCATAGACGTATATATGGATCAGTACTTCGAGGATGTACTGAGTATATGGGGGTGAATGCATAAGTGAAACATTATCATCATAATTTATAAAATCATGCTTGCAAATGTAAATGACCCACATAGGCTTGAGTAATCTGAAATCTGAAGATCATAAATCATGAATAGTAAATCATATAGTATAAATCTTATGAGTCATAACACTTAGTTCTAAAATCTATATTTCTGTTTTATTCTCAAATCATATAGGCTAATTTAAAAAGGGCTCACCTTTTTTGTGTCTGAAACTAAAAGTTGTAATTCAATAATCTGAAATCTTAAGTAAAATAATATCTGAGTAAGTTTGTGAGCCTTTACACTTAGTTTTTCTAAAAACTTTTCTATTAATCTTTTCTGTTAGCTAGAAGGGAGGTTCTCTTAATCGACATAAACCATGTGAGCATTTATGGAGTCCAAGGTTCTTGTCCCCCTAAAGAGGAATCCTCACATTGGGGAGAAGAGTCATACTTTTGCCAGGGAGTATAACCTGTTGTCCATGTGATCGATCACAATCTAAATCTGTCATTCATATAAAAATGGAAATTAATCTGAATCTATACCTATGTTGGCTATGCATTTCTGTGGAATATAGTGCACTTTAATCCCACACTTCCCGCTCGATGCTAAATACTACTCCCTTTTTAGTCTTTATGCTGACTCGATTGGAAATTCACTTTAAATTAGTATAATGGTTCATTATGAAACCAAAAATGCTTTTATCTGAGTAAATCTGTAAATACAGCTAATCTAATTCTGTAAAGTAGATTCCATAGCTAACCCGATGATTAAAAGATCAAAGTTTTTTTCTAAAAACTAGAAATAATCTAATTATAAGATGTTTAAAGCATCATCTTTCATAAAGTAATACTATTCAATCTTGGGAAAATACCCCATGCATAAATCTCATGTTAAAACATCAAATTGCATATGCTTGATAATGTAAACATTGAGAAATTAATTCAAAATCTGGAAATTTCTGCATTATATATGAAAATATGAACATAATCATGTGATTCAACTTCTACATCATTAGAAGCATCATAAGCTTGTAAATAACAATGATGGGTACAAAACCTAACTTCAATTTCATGGGAAATCACATAAAATTCAGTAAACTTATAATTAAAATAAATTTTGGGCACAAGGATGAAAGGATTATCCTTGTTAAAGAACCTCACATACCTTAATTGATGATCTTAGATGAAAAGCTTGAATCTTGGATTCCTATTGTGCTTTTGGAGATGAATTCTTGGAGTTCTTGTATTGAGAATCATTAATCTTGAGTTTCCTTGGAGAATTAATGGAGGAATTTGGATTTCTTGGAGAGAAAGTTTGATGATCTAGGGTTTTGTTTTGAGAGAGAGTAGATGAAATAAGCATAAAGTCCCTTGGAATGTGTTAAATCTCGTGTTTTGGATGGATTGGGGCCTTGGGGATTTACCAAAATACCCACTTTAAACTTTTAAATGGAACTGGAAACGTGACATTTTCTTCAAACTAGGTGGACACCGTGATGCGCCACTATCGCGGTGGCTCACTGGAAATTGATAAATGGGAACAAGGCATTCAACGCGATATGCCACCATCGCGGTGCCCTATAGTTTTGTCATTTTGGCCACCAACGTGAGGCGATAAGATAGCATTGGGCTACTGGATTTTGACAAATGGAAAAATGGACCACTCCATGATGCGTCAATATCATGGAGGTCCACTGGAATTGACGATTGTTATTTTTACCTTCTCTGCGACACGCTGGGAGTCCAGGTGGCACACTGTCAACTTAAAAATGCTCTAACTTCTCAACCGAGTGTTGAATTTGGGCGAAGTTGGTATCGATGGAAATCTTATTCAATTTCCCACACAATTGAAAGTAGAAATCTTGAAAATACCATACGAAATAAAGTTATTCATGTTTTAAGATAATCTTTAATATTTTAGGGACAGATTTGAGATAGAAAGAGTGCGGGGTATTATAATATCTCCCTCTTGGGAACATTCGTCATCGAATGTGACTAGTTAAGCTGATAATACTGAGGAATATGAGGCTATAAGCTATCATGCACAACTGAAATAAATTGAATAACTGATTCTCAACATAATGAGCTTACTGAGCTGATTTGCGAGTGCATGAACTCTCATGAAAATAGCTACATGGCTGAGATAGGAACGAGAGAGTCAACTTATGAGTAATAATTTCTTAAGGCTGGATATGATTTCGTAAGAAAAGATGAGAGGTTCATGACATGAAAACTTAGGGTGTTACAACATCTCCCTCTTGGGATCGTTCATCCCCGAATGGTACTGATCTGGTTGAAATACTAGGAAAAGACTGAGATGATACACAAGATACTTACGAACTGAATCTTGACTTAATATCTGAATCTAAAACTGATGCACTATACATGTACTAAGCTGAATTTCACAATTTACCTGGATGCGTACAAACTACCTCTTGGAAAGGGTCATACTCACGAAATTTCAGGTAGTAAGACTTGGCTAAATCGAAATATGGAAAAACTATAGAAATTTATCTGTTGACCGTTAAGCTGAATTGCTAGCTATACCTAGCTATACAGATTGAATCATATTAAATGCTCACACCGAAATATGGTATTTCTTCAACACTCTTTTAGAAAGTTCTAATGATAGTAGGGAGTAAAGAACTCTAGACATGGTCTGAACAAGACCTCTGAATAAGAGATTACAACATTGCTACCACTCTATAGCATGGAACATAGATCCATAAATCATAAGCTAGGATGGAATTTCTAGGACTTAAGCGACGCAACTTCTTACTTTAAAGCTTAGCAACACTTTCTCAAATACTCTCTTACTATACTATCCCCTTAAATACCATAATCACTTGATTCAACTTACAATTCTCACATGGCATTAATAAATCCATCTACTAAATTATAGTGAACCATATTTTCTCATCGTGGTCAAGCCTAACTCGGAATCACAAGGTACTGCACCTAACACCATAATACTAGTCTAAACCATGGATTCAATACCCCAAGCATTGTCATAACTACTCACCCTTGGATGATTCTTCTTATCACTTCAATAACTAAATTCAACCTCTTACTAGAAATTCATTAATGCACAACACACCTATCCTCTTATACAACAACATGACATTCAAGCCTATCTTCATAACCACATATGCACTTCTAATCAAATACCCATAAGAGTATCTTTCTCATATTCTCTAATACCTCTATCAATAACAACTTTCATGCACTATTCTTAAGAATTCACACATAACCTTTCAACTACCCATGACATACATTAAATATTTGGCCTCAATCTTACTTCACACTTACAACCTCAGCTAAAATAAGCATATAACAATCTTTCATCAATAAGAAACATTTACTCTCTCCTATCAACACAATTGCTCAATATCAATATCTTGACCTAAGGGAGGTAACTGAAAGGTTGGAATGTCAGGATCCAAAACATGAAGAGATACTAAGCATAGTTTGACACTCTGCTACGTTCTGAGAAATAGAGCATTTACGACATGGATTTATTATAGAGATCTAATTTGAGGGCATACATGATATAAATCTGAATTTCGCTTGATCATTAAGAGTGTTGCATGAGTACTAAAACTAAACTTATTGTAAAGAATGGGTACATGAGTCATGAGTTGCATGACCTAAATTTTGGAATTCACAACTTAATGGAATATGATTCCAACTGCTGAATGGGCTGAAACTCTTCATACTAGGAACTGGGGAGTACATAGTTCTCTATAATGGGCATGAACATGAACTATGATCAAAGAGTTGACACTTAAGGTATGAGTAGACATCGTGATAATTGAAGTACTAATACTAAAATAAGAATGAGTCGGTCATCTTTCTCCCACACTGGCAGCACTACTAGAACCTGAGAATCTGACTTGGTTACTCATTCTATCATCTTTCCCTTAGCTTTAATCCATCACTCTAAGTCTGAGAAACCCTTTACTAAACTCTAAACTAGACTACAATCATTGCACCCTAGATCCTGAAACATAATAATACACATAAATAATAAACTTACTATGAAGGACTACACCTGAAAGTGTAAAACCTGCTTCTAATACTTCCTTCATAGGTACAACTCTATCCTTTCTCTAGCCCCACTAGTCATCATATAATATCTTGAACACTTAATAACTTAGAATCTTTATAAGTGTAACCATATCCTGAGTTCACACCATCTAGAGATTCAACTCTTATTTTTATTTGCTCAATCTTCAAGGATTCAAACTTAGATTCTAACACTTAACACGGATATCACCAACCTTTAATAAACGAAACTACTCTTGTCATAGCTTACTAATATCACATCTCTAAACTTGTATTTCTAAATTATGAAAATCAAGATCATACCAAAAAGGCTCAACATCATCTACCCATAACTTCTTAACTTAGCTATTAAGAACATCATATATATATATATATATATATATATAACTAGTCTCCTTCCACTTAGCAACTCAAAAGTACTACTAATCACACACAACACGTAATAACCTTAGAAAATAATGCAACCCCATATCACCTTGGGCATACTTCTTCATCATACATACAACATCATGCTTAATTACGAACACCTGAACTCAAACTCTTGCACATACTGTTCAAGCCTACTAGATCACTTTCATACAACTAGCATCACTAACCAAGAAGTCATTACATCCACTTTGATGACCATCAATTATTCAACATAATGTCTAGTGCTAAACATAATTTAACCAACCACCTTGCATACAATTCTCACTTGAAAGCTCTAAAATAAAACATCAAGAAACACTAGCCCACTAGAATCTCATAACAACAATAATCAATCATAATCATATAGTCTATCTTATCATAATCCATTAACACATCCTTCTTCTACACATCATTTCTATCTACCCTTATACACAACACATCTAAATTACTATCATTGCTCTACAAGTTTTAGCTAAACTGTGAAGCCTAAATTAATAATACTAAACCACCAAACACTTCATTAATATCCTATACTTTTCCATCACAATATTTACCATCAATAACTCCTCCCATACTTCAAGAAAACAACAATTCTCCTTAACTAATAACTCATTCTCTACCTTCCACTAAATTAGCACACAAGGATATATCACCTTAACAAAACTAGACAACATGCCTAAGTTTATCTCTATACTTTCTATTAATCGTCATTCCCACTTTTCTTGTCACTACTCTTCTATACCCATACTTCCAACTATAATAAGGTTCTACTATTCATAAATCATAACACTGAAGTTCATAGTTTCCCTCGAATACATACTGTATTTAACAATCTAGGTTCATACTGTCTTCTCTCATGAGCACTATTTGTATGGTAAAAAGTTAATGGGCTATCTGAACACATATCTAATTCTGTCTCAACTAAACAACTCATAAGGATGAGGACATAACTTTAAACTTGAGGGACTTATGACACACTAGAGAGCTCCTCTCAATCCCCTTTTGTAACTTCTAAAATTTCTGCTAGTAAATTTAGGAGCACTATTTGGAGAGCAATTAGGACTTGCTGATAGTGTTATCTCAAGAATGTCATAGATGAGGAATTTGGGGTAACACACGAGTATACAGGATCTTCTAAAGGAACAAATTTATAGCATAATCTAGAGTATGAAAGGAGGAAAACTTCTCTTAAATGCCTTGTAGCCTCTCAAAAAAAAGTACAGACGTCTTCGTACCATTCTGCAAGACTCTACTAGACACGGCTTCACATACACCCTAGGACACTAGAACCTTGTGCTCTGATACCAAGTTTGTAACGCCCTAAAAATTTATCCCAAGACGTCACACGATGTTTAGGATCACAAGTGATCCAAGCTAACCCTTCTGCTGGCATAACTCATAAGCAACTAAATAATATGTATAAAATGAATGAGTTTACAGTGCAGAAACATAATAATGGTGGAATCTATGAAATACAATACTGATACAACTGTTATATTCTAATAAAGTCTAAAAGAAGGACTAAAAATACGTAACTGACTATAACTGACATCTATAAAGCCTCCAATATACTAACTATAGATAGTTAGGATGTGACCCTAACTACCACTAATCAATACATAGGAGTAGAAAAGTAAATTATATAAATAATATCTAACTAAAGTCCCCAAAGTAGGAGGGCTCATCATCTGCTAGCTGGAATCTACAACTGCCTGATTCTGACTATAAATACCAAACTTGTACATACATTATGAGACAATGTATCACATAGACGTATATGTGGATCAGTACTTCGAGGATGTACTGAGTATATAGGGGTGAATGCATAAGTAAAACATTATCATCACATTTTATAAAATCATGTATGCTAAATGTAAATGACTCACATAGGCTTAAGTAATCTGAAATCTGAAGATCATAAATCATGAATGGTAAAGCATATAGTATAAATATTATGAGTCATAAATCTTAGTTCTAAAATCTATATTTCTGTTTTATTCTCAAATCATATAGGCTAAGTTAAAAAGGGCTCACCTTTTTTGTGTCTGAAACTAAAAGTTGTAATTCAATAATCTGAAATCTTAAGTAAAATAATATCTGAGTAAGTTTGTAAGCCTTTACACTTAGTTTTTCTAAAATCTTTTCTGTTAGCTAGCAGGTAGGTTTTATTAACCGACATAAACCATGTGAGCATTCATGGAGTCCAACATTCTTGTCCCCCTAAGGAGAAATCCTCACGTTGGGGAGAGGAGTCATACTCTTTCCAAGGAGTATAACTTGTTGTCCATGTGATCGATCACAAGATAAATCTATCATCCATATAGAAATGAGAATTAATTTGAATCTGTACCTATGTTGGCTACGTAGTTTTGTGGAAGATAGAGTACACTAATCCCACACTTCCCTCTCGGTGCTAAATACTACTTCCTTTTTAGTCTTTAAGCCCATTCTATTGGAAATCCACTTTAAACTAGTATAATGGTTCATTATGAAACCCAAAATGCTTTTATCTGAGTAAATATATAAATATAGCTGATCTAAATTCTAAAAGTGGATTCCGTAGCTAAACCGATGATCAAAAGATCAAAGCTTTTTTTGAAAACTGGAAATAATCTACTTATAAGATGTTTAAAGCATTATCTTTCATGAAGTAATACTACTCAATCTTAGGATAATACCCCATGCATAAATCTCATGTTAAAACATCAAATTGCACATGCTTGATAATGTAAACATTGAGAAATAACTTCAAAATCTGGAAATTTCTGCATTATGTATGAAAATATGAACATAATCATGTGATTCAACTTCTAAATCATTGGAAACATCATAAACCTGTAAATAATAATGATGGGTATAAACCCTAACTTCAATTTCATGGGAAATCACATAAAATTCAGTAAATTTATATTTAAAATAAATTTTGGGCACAGGGATGAAAAGATTATCCTTGTTGAAGAACCCCACATACCTTAATTGATGATCTTGGATAAAAAGCTTGAATCTTGGATTCCTATTGTGCTTTTGGAGATGAATTCTTGGAGTTCTTGAATTGGGAATCCTTAATCTTAAGTTTCCTTGGAGAATTAATGGAGGAATTTGGGTTTCTTAGGGAGAAAATTTGATGATCTAGGATTTTATTATGCGAGAGAGTAGATGAAATAAGAATAAAGTGCCTTAGAATGTGTTAAATCTTGTGTTTTAGATGGACTGGGTCCTTGGAGATTTACTAAAATACCCCCTTTAAACTTTTAAATGGAATTGGAAACATGATATTTTCTCGAACTGGGTGGCCACCGCGATGCGCCACTATCGCGGTGGCTCACTGAAAATTGATAAATGTGAACTGAGCATACAACGCGATTCGCCACCATTGCGGTGCCCTATAGTTTTGTCATTTTAGCGACCAACGCAATGCGGTAAGATTTTGTTGGGCTTCTGGATTTTGACAAATCAGAAAATGGACCACTCCACGATGTGTCAATATCACGGAGGTCCACTGGAATTGACGATTGCTATTTTTTCCTTCTCCACGATGCGCTGAGAGTCCAGGTGGCACACTGTCAACTTAAAAATGCTCCAACCCCTCAATCGAGAGTCAAATCTGGGCGAATTTCGTATTGATGGAAAGCTTATTTAATTTCTCACACAATTACAAGTAGAAATCTTTAAAATACAATATGAAATAAAAGGTATTCATTTTTAATCTAATTTTTAACATTTTAGGGATGGATTTGAGCTAGGAAGAGTGCGGGGTATTACAGGTTTGGGGTGCAAAATGTCCAAACTACCTTCAGCTTAAAAGGTGTGGAAAACCCATAGGTGGCTACGAGTTGCCACTCTAACTCGTCACCACATCATACGTTTGGTACCATCCGATCGTCATTAGAACAGAAGGTTGGACACCATATTCTGTCCAACTTATGACTCTATTGCCCAACTCATCACTAGACCATACGACTGGTAAGATCTAGTTGTATCCAAGGTAGAACATCAAGGTTTAGACACTGAACAATATACAATTGGATTGTAACCCTCTTGTCCCATAACCATATGACTCATATAGAGTCTCTCATAACCATGACAGACTTGACCAACAACACACTGAACAATATACGACTAGGGATTTTAGACCCGTCACCACACCATACGACTTTTGGTGTGAGTCATATGATTAATAAAAAGTTCAACACTCAAGAAATTTGCAAGGGCCAAAGTTCAGGGTGTTTCATATTGTATTGGTGATTTAATATGGGATGCAAGATCTTAGCAAGCTTACTCGATCATCCAAAAAATCCCACAAGCATAAAAGCATATTGAGAAGGAAGGATTCACTGAGAGTGGTTAATAAGGACTAAGTTTTTAATTAAGAAAATGTATTATAGGTTGTTGGGTGACCATCCTAGAGTGATATAAAGAAGATTAGTATGCAATAATCTGAGTGCATCAAAGTGAAAGTTTATTCTTTACCTGGCCCTACAAGATAGACTATTAACAAAGGTTAGAATGCTTAAGTGAAATATGCAAGTTAGTCCTGACTATCCTTTATGGGAAGCTGGGGAGGAGTGTCATGATCATTTATTCTTTTAATGTCCTGCTATAAACGAAGTATGGAGAAAGTTATTGCAATGGTTAAGAATCTTGATAAGGCCTCAAAGCTGGTCAAATAAAATTATGTGGAGTGTGGCTCATAGGAAAGGCAGAGGAGATGAAGCTACTATGCATAAAATGATCCTTGCAGCTGCAATTTATGAGGTTTGGATGGAAAGGAATAATAGATTATTTTAGAGCAGTTGAAGGAAACCAATAGAGATAGTTCATAATATTATTTTGGAAGTACTAGTGTGTGCTTGTATGCAGGTCAAGGTTAGCAAGTGTGTAAACCAACTCAATCAGTAACCTGTCTAACAAGGTGGAAGTGAACCCACGAAGGAGTAGATAGTAGATACTGACCCAGGCTGGTATGTCCAATTGGGGTCACTCAGTTTTTTTTTCTTTTCCTTGATTATGCAATATTTCACTTTTCGTAGTAAAATGAGTTAGTTACCAAAAAAAAAAGTTAAACTCCCTCTCTCTCAAATTAGTTGGCATGTTTGTCAAACAACTGTTTCTCGAAATATTTGACATATTTAAAAATTCAAGAAATAATTAATCACTTTTTTTCAACTATACCCATATTAATTGAATAAAATTCATCTACAAAGACTAAATAATGTCATGTTAGTTAATTTGCACACTTTATTGATTTCTTCATAAGAGTTGTGCACAAAACCTATATGCCAAGAAATTTGAATCAGAGGAAGTAATTTATTAAATAACATTGTAAAATAAAAAGTGATCAACTAAATAGGACATAGAGTATGCTATTTATAACTCCGTAACCCCAACTCTTTTTTTGACGCATTATATTAAAATTGGCAAATGACTTATTAGTAGTAGCTGGAAAACTATATTACTTTAATTATATATATAATTGTAATTCGTTAAGATAGGAAATTTGCTTTTTTTCTTTCAAAAATGTTTTATTATTTAAAAGGAAAACGTTAATAGTATCAATTGAATGTTAAAATTGTAATAATATCCTTGCTACATTTAAAAGTGATCTTTCAACTCAAATTCTAAAGTATTTATTTCAATTCAATTTTACAAACTTCACCTATGGATTCAATTTTTTTAATCATTTACTAAAAGAATATTTTTATTAAATGACAATCGGAAATTGTCTTAAAATTTAATCTCTAAAGATTTTGAGATATATACATACACTAATGAAAGTGAAACCACAAAGACATAGAGCAGAGCATATCGACAATTGGGATCAAGGAAGGAAATTGAAAGCATCGGCACTGCATATGAATTACCGTTATATTTCATCAGCGAGTATCATTGCTGGCAATAGAAAACACCACTTTCATTTCTGTCATAGCTGCCGCAGACGTCTCTTCATCCAAATTTCATCATTTTTTCAGTTATAAAACCATAACTAATATTGCATATGAAATTAAATCAATCAAATTAAACCCTAAAAATTGGTAAGACATATGAGGATAGAAGAATGGGGACAGTCGTTGCAGCTTTACCAGCAGTGGACTCTCACATATTGAAGCAGGGGCCTACTCTAACTAGATCACAAAGAATTTCTTTATGTGCTAATGTATCTGATGAGGAAATTACTACAAGTATGAATGCTATAGGGAATGACAAAGCTCCAGGGGTAGATAGACACAATGGCCACTTCTTCAAACATTCTTGGTAGATTGTAATACAGATGTTATCAATGTACTTAAGCAATTCTTCAGAACTGGGACACTCTATAAACCCATTAACTGTACCCTGATTACTCTTGTTCCAAAAGTGTCTAGCCCTAATAATGTAAAGGGATTCAAACCCATTGCTTGTTGCTCTACACTATATAAACTCATTTCCAAGATCCTAGCAAATAGACTTCATGCGGTATTGGATTCTGTGATTTGCAATACTCAAGTTGGATTTGTTCCTGGAAGAAAAATCTCTGATAACATTATTATGGCTCATGAATTGGTGAAAGCTTATCACAGAAAGAATATCTCACCCAGAATCATGCTTATGGTTGATCTTTAAAAAGCTTATGACTCAGTTGAGTGGCCCTACCCAGAACAAGTCATGCAGGTCCTGAGATTCCTTAGTCTATTTATAAAATGGGTGATGGCATGTGTTGAAACTGTCACTTATGCAATTATGGTAAATGGTGTCAAAATAAATCCATTTGAAGTTGCCAAGGGGCTGAGATATGGAGACACTTTATCCTTCTTCCTAATTATTATCTCAATGGAATACCTCAGTAGAAGTTTAAAGACTCTGTAGATTGATAAATCCTTTAAGTACCATCCTAGATGCTGCAAGTTAAATATTACTTACCTCAGCTTTGCAGATAGTTTACTGTTGTTATCTAGAGGTAATCTGAGCTCTATAACTGCTATTTAAAAATGCTTCACAAAGTTTTCCTTATCTTTTATACTGTAGGCAAATCTGAACAAGAGCTCTATCTACTGCGGAGAGGTCACACACTCAACAAAACAAATCATCCAGCAACAACTTGGTTATACAGAAGGAGAACTGTCTTTCAAATATTTGGGAATACCCTTGCCCACCAAGAAGCTATCTATTGGAAAATGATTCCTTATAGTGAAGAAAATTATGGCAAAAATATCTTCCTGGACTGCTAAGAAGCTCTCATATGAAGGTCGCAGTCAGCTTGTGCAAACTATTCTATTTGGGGTCCAATCATACTCGGCTCAATTATTCTTAATTCCTACCAAGGTGCTGAAAATCATTGATAGTCTATGCAGAAGCTACTTATGGTTGGGAGAAGATAATATAACCAAGAAATCCTTAATATCATGGGACAAAGTATGCACCCACCCACCACCCACTCAATTGGGTATTTGAGACTCATTAATTTGTATTTGTGGAACAAGGCAGCTGTCAGTAAGCTTTGCTAGGATCTAGCACACAAAACTGATAGACTCTAGATTCAGTGGGTACACCATTACTACATTATAAGCCCTGGGTAATGGTACATACCTAAGTAAGCGAGCTGGATGGTGAGAAAGTCATGAGTGCCAAAGAGTTAGTGGATCAAATATAGGCTCACAATAATAATCAAAAAGTATGATCAGGCACATCTACCTTCATCTACTTAAAAGTGAAAACAGAGTTCAATGAAAGACCCTCATGTTCAAGAATCTGGTAAAATCAAAAGACCACTTCTCAATGTAGTTAATCTGTTACAAAAGACTGCTCACAGCTGATAGGTTATTAAAATGGGGCATTGAAGTACCCAAAATTTGTAGCCTGCGCCAAATGACTAAGGAAACAATAGATCATTTATTTGTTTTTTGTAAGTATACCAAAGAAATGTGGGATCAGCTGCTCAAATGGATTTAGGTCCCCAGCTTCTCCCTGATGGACTGGACTACATTTATGGAATGGAACATCAAAAGTGGAAAAGAGAAAAGTCAGTGTTCCCAAATCTTCAAATTAATCTTTGCTGAATGTGTGTATGCAATGTGGATTGAGCGAAATAGTAGAGTATTTCAACAAAAGCACAGAGAGGTCAAAAACGTGGTGAAAGAGATAGCGTACATATCTATAGTTCAAGCCCAGCATGAATCCAAAAACACACTTATGTCGTTAACGTTATGAGTTTTAGGAGATGTTAGTGCTTTAGTTTTGTGGTTAAATTTCTAGACTTCAGCATACTATGTTAAGATGCTGGTTTTGTAATGTTGTTACTTGGTAATTAATAAAAAGTTGTTAGTTACCAAAAAAAACCAAATATTATTTGAACATAATAAATGGCAAATTAAGAAGTATATTGTATAATGATATTTAAAAAAAGAAAAAGAAAAAACTAAAAGATAAGTTTATTTGTAGTATGTATCACTACAAATATGAAGAATAATAAAAAGAGATAAAAATTACATCGTAAAATAGAAAAAAATAAAATAAAGAGTTTCAACCGATGTTAATGGTTATCAATTAATATCTCAATAATTATCATTTACACGGTCATTCTATTCTTCCTCAACTTAAATCCAAACAGCTGGTAAGTACAATTATAATGAAGCATATTAAAAGATATGATTTTTAATGTGATATAATATTGCAACATATATTTTTTTCTACTTTTATATTTTTATATAATATTAGAATGTAATTTTTGTTAAGAAAAATACACAATCCTTTAAACTAAATGGAGTGACAACCTTAAACTTTCAAATGCAATTTTAAACAGAATAACAATATGACAAACTTACCAATATTTATTGAAGTCAAATAAAGAAAACATTGTCATTAGAATCAATGTCATCATAATTAACGTAAATAATGTTATAGCCAAAAAAACTTTCAATACATATACCTCGCGTGCTTCTTCTAATGTAAATTTTTTGTTTTTGATGTGATATAATTGATCTCATGGCATCTACAATATAAATAAAATTAGATATTAAGGATATTAAGAAGTACGTAATATTTCCAAATATGAAATATATCACACAAATAAAAAATAATAAAAATATACTTTTGATTGGTTCATAAATAAACTTTCGATAAATATTATGATAAGTCAAATAATGCAATGCAGTTAAATGTTCTCCATAAGAATTTTTCTTGTTGAGTATAAGTCTATGCTCAAGTTCTCATATATTTATGGATGATCGTGTGATATATATATTTGTGTCGTGTGTAATTGTGTCTGTATGTGATCGTTAAAATAATTTGATAGTTTCCATTTTCGTGAGAATATTTTAAAATAATAAAAATATTAAATTAATATACGTTTCATTTAATATAAAGTGAAAACAAATGACATAGGTTTATGTTTTACTACTATATATAAGTGGCTTAAAGCAGGCAGGAGATGGTTGTCCTGCCAGCTTAGCCAGGGGCAATTTTATCATTTCACACAGCCTCTACAAGGGCATTTCTGTCTTTCATAACAATCTCAATCACTGCAAGAAATTCAACGCATAACAAAACATTATCAGAACAACATAGTTAGTAAAATGAATCATCAATAACTCATAAATCAAGATCAACATTTAGATGAACTGAATCATCCAACAAAAACAAAAACAAAAAATCAATAACCCATAAATCAAGATCAAGATTTAGATGAACTGAATTATCCAACAAAGATAAACAAAAAGAAATAATCTTCTGAAATAAAACAACTTAAATAATCTGAAGTCCAAAATTGTTAAGTTGGCTCATTCCCGATGTGGGGCAATTGGTTCAAAGGACATGCATCCAAAGTTCATTTTCCAAATATTCATCATTTTTTGGTAACTAACAAAATTGACAAGAACTTGATTTGTTGTTCCAAGGTTACGCGTGGCGCAAGATGAATCAACTGGTACATAATAATAGAAAAAAACTTTTTAATAAACTCAGTAAAAGGGGTCAAAATCGTGAAATTTCATTAATAAAAATCGTCTATTCATACACCAAAAATAAAAAATAAAAAGTGAGCAAATCATCAAAATTTAGGGGTTTTGATATAAAACTTCAAGAATACAGATAGAGTTTTTGAGAGGATGAGAGAGAGAAAGAAGAGAAAGAGAGGAGATATTGGAAAGAGTGGCGGCTGGGGTGGGAGAAATGGAAGTTGGTTAGGGGATTAGGATAAATTAAAAAGAAAGTAACTACTAGGGATGGACAGGCACCATCCGATCAAAGATTTGGATGGTGGAGATTAAAAGGAAACTTGGGTCGGTTGTGAGTTATTAGATTGGGCTGGTTGCTGAATTTAAATTGGGTCAATTCCTATTTTAAGTAAATTGATTCGTAAACAAATTGAAAGGAAAATTGAATTTTTACTAATATTTAATTAATAAAAATTTATGAAATATACTTTCTCCATCTCAATTTATGTGTGATTTTTTAAAATGTTAAGATTTAGAAAATATTTTTTTCATAAATTTTGAGCACAAAATCTTTAAGCTTTTTGAAATAAAATGTATTTATATTTAGAAACTGCCTACCAAATAATATACATCATATTATTGATAATTTAAAATATTTAAAAGATATAAAAATTTTACAAAATATAATAGCTAATAGCTTAAAATATCTATAAATTATATAAAGAATATTTGATTGACTATATAAATTTTATCTATGTCACATAAGTTGAGACATGAAAAATAATATATATTAAAAGTTCTTACTTTTTTTAATATGTTATAGATTTAAAAAAAATACAAAAAATTACTATAATCGCAATAATTAATGACTAAAAAACTTTAAAGCTATAAAATATTTAACTGACTCTTAAAATTATATCATGTCACCTAAATTGAAATAAAAGAGAAAGTATTATAAATCACAATAATTAATTATTAAATTATTTAAAAAATATTATTGACTATCACTGCCACAAAAATTTGAAGGACAAAGATGTCAGTAGCGATCAAGTTAAAGACACGTTTGTGTGTTATAACTATAGTATAAGTTCATATCTAAACGATGTCTGTAATGGTATAATATAAAAATTAATTCTTGTTATTTGCTTTATATATTTTTTGTTAATCTATTATCCTGTCATAAAAGCTTAATAATATCTTTTATCTTTGAATGTATTTTGAGAAATTTTAAAAATTCAAATATAACTCTTACTATTGCTGAAAGATTTTTTTAACCCGTTTAATATAAAGGTGAAATGCATGGAGAATTATATTATCAATGAGGATGGTGAATGAAATCAATATGATTTATAGTGAAATGGTGGTAATCCTCTACTTTTAACTAAAAGTTTCATATTAGAGTATATGAGTATGAAAAAATAACATATATTATTCAAAAATGATGTAAAAAGTATTATAAATCACAATAATTAACAACTCAAAATATTTAACGACATAAAAAAATTTAATTTATTCTTCAAGTATTATCACAGTTGTATAATACAGAGAGAGTAACATATATTATTTTAAAATTAATTAGTAGCATGTACTATTAATCACAATAATTAACAAATAAAAATATGTAAAAACTATGTATAAAAAATTCAATTGACTCTCTAAATTTTATCAATGTTACATAAACTGGACATTGAGAGAGTAGCATATATTATTTGAAAATTATGTAAAAGTATTATAAATCATAATAATTAACAACTTAAAATATTTAAAAATTATAAAGAAATCTTAGAATTATATAAAAGAATTGATTGACCCTCTAAATTTTATCAGTGTCACATAAATTGAAACGACAAGAGTACGATAATCATAAAATATTATTGTATAGTAAAACATATTATCTAAAAAATTATAAAGTATTATGAATCGTAATAATTAACAATATAAAATAATTAAAAATTATACATAGTAGTAAAATTAATTAAAAAAATTGATTGACCCTCCAAATTTTATCAGTATCACATAAATCAAAACGGCAGGAGTACAATAATTATAAAATATTATAATGTAGTAACACATTTTCAAAAAAATTATGGAGTATTGTATATTACAATAATTAACAACTTAAAATATTTAAAAATCATTCAAACGATTAAATGACTCTAAAAAATTTATTGATATCACATAAAGTAGGATAAAAAAAATAGCATATGTTGGACCGTGCTTGCATGGGCTCTTGCATCTAGTCAATTCAATAAGTAGTCAGTTTTTTAATTCAAAGTAATAGCCATTGGTACGATTGAAAAAAAGTCAGAATTTGAAAAAAAAAAAAAAATGTAATGAAATTTAAAAACTATTTAAAAATTTTAAATAATTAATTATTTTAAAATTCAAATTTTAAAAATAACTAATAACTAATTCTTACCTAATTAACTAACTAGTGAATGTATCCGCATTTTGCACAATTAAAAAATAATTAGTATATCTACAAAATGATCAACAAACAAATAATAAATTAAATAGAGATCAATTTATAGTATCTCTCTTTTTAGTTCAAATCCTGAAGTTAAAAGGGTATGAACATTGTTTTTTAATTATAAGATGGAATATTTACATTTGACAGAACAAAAAAGATGGATAATTTTGGTGAAAAGTTTAGAGGCTTCAAAGCCCGCAAGACAATAACAAAAAATAGCACTGATCAGTCACATTTGTTAACAATCTAGTAACACATTAACCCCAAAATTCTTAAATTTGTAATTAGAAAGTCTTGTGATTAATAGTAACGATTGTAACTTGTTATATTGGCTATTCAACTCTCCATCACCTGATTCTTTCCTCATAGGTAATAAATTTTGGATTTTTTAAAAATAATTAAATGAAGACATTTTTCTCCAGAAATACTAAGTTGCCTAATTCCTTTTTAGGTGCATGCTTTGCTTTTTCGAGAGTCAATTTGACTAATTTCAAATGCCAAATAAGATTAGATTAATTTACTTTCTTAAAATTAAAAATTTAGATATTCAAAAACTATATGAAAAGTGTTATCAATTGTAATTTTTTTATTTTTCAATTTAATTAAAAAGTATATTTTAAATTGTTAACCAAAGTTTATGTAAAAAGAAAAATATGTACCTATTTAGAAATGAAAAAGATATATTGATAAATATTATACTGATAGATCTTAAATTTATATGGAGTCAGGAGTACAACCCATTGGATGTATCTTTTGGATCTTGTAAAGAACTAGTTATTCTTGCCCGGGCCCAACAAATATTTTTTAAAAATTTATTTTAATTATTGTAATTTATAATATTTTTAAAAAATATATAATAGATTTTTTTTTATAGATATTTTAAGCTGTTAATTATTGTAATTTATAATACTTTTTATGTAATTTTCAAATAATATATATCGCTCTCGTTGTTCAAACTTTTGTGGCATTAATAGTCAATTACATTTTTAAAAATAATTTAAGTTTTAAATTATTATGATGTATAATATTTTTTTTCTATTCCAATTTAAGTGTCATAATGCTTAGATAAACATAATAATTAATTATGACTGATATGGTAAAGTTACGATTGAAGCAGCGAAACAGACATGTCTTAATGACTCACAACAATTAATTAGAAGTGATATAACAAAATTACTATAAAAATACTTGTAAATTTTTTTTGATTAACTTATCATTTTATATCTATTTTACTTTTTTTATCAAATATTATTAATTGATACAATGCTTAAATAGTCATAATAATTAGGGAAAATGACAAAAACGACACTTCAAATTAAACTATTTTCATGAAAATAGCCATGAAATTTAAATTTCACTTTCTAGCTATTTCAATTCACTGACTTGTTCTATACAATTTCTACACACCTTCTATACAGTTTCTATACATATCTTATACATATAAATATTCTATATGAAAATTTTATAATTTTGACACACAATTTATACAATAACTGTACATTATTCTTACATATTTTATACAACAATCATATAATTTTCATACACTTTCTATATATTTTTTATATATATATTTTATACATATACATATTTGATAGAACTATACAATTTCTATACATATATTTTATATAGATACATATTCTATTTAACAATCATATCATTTTTATATAATTTAATTATTGTTTTTAAACAATAAAAAAAAGAAGCAAAATATCTAATCAGTTAAAAAATTTATAGCAAAAAAAAAATTAAAATATTTTTAAAAGAGCCGAATTGCCCAAGTTGAATATTGTATCAGTATTGTATATAAACTGTATCAGTATTGTATATGGACTGTATATGGACTACGTAGGCCAAAATGACCCAAATTAAGAAATGACTATAAAGCGGAAATAGTATATCCGACTGGCCACTTTTTGAAAAGTTTTCAAACTTGAGCAATTTGTTTTAAAAAGTGTTATACAATGTCCTTTTCCCTAATAATTAATTAGGAGTGACATAGTAAAATCAAGATTGAAACAACAAAACAGACATGTCTAATTAGAAGTGATACAACAAAATTACTATAAAAAATACTTGCGAAAAAAATTAAATGGGTCTCATATAAAACGTCAAGAAAATTTAACATAAAATATTATTAATTTTTTAATACTTAGATGAATTTGTAATAATTTTTTAATATTTAAATGACTTATAATAATTAATTATGGGTGATATAGTCAAATTATGGGTGAAACAACGGAAGCAAACATGTCATAAATATCTATTTTAATTTTTTATTAAATATTATTAATTTTCTAATATATAAATAACTTATAATAACTAAATACTTGCAAAAAAAATTAAATGGGTTTCATATAAAACGTTAAGTAAATTTAACATTAATTATTATAAATATTTTAATACTTAAATGACTTTGTAATAATTTTTTAATAATTAATTAGTGATGACATAATAAAATTACGGAGAAAGCAATTGATGAAGCAGGCAAGAGAAGCAGGCATGTTGACGGAGACCTGCCTGCTTCTCCCACGAATTCCCTCTTATTAGAGAGTAATATAAAAATCCTCTGTGTCCCCATTTATTATGATTCTCCATTGTCCCTCACAACTCTTCGTAGTCTTTTTTTTTTTCCAGTTATAACACACAAATAAATATTGTTTAAATTACTTAAAATTACAACTTTACTTTCTATTATTGCATAATATTCTAAATCTCAAAACTAATTATAAATATCCCACTTTTACAATTTCTTTTTCTATAATTCATATGTAGAACTCTACATTTCCATTTATACGTTTTTTCCTTGGAAAGTGCCTACAAGGAGCCACATTCAAGAGGTTATTAAGTTTGAATTTACAACCATGTTTGGATCAAATTACTCATCATCACCTTTGTACTTACTGACAAACTTCATTAACAATCTTCTCCATTAGAAAAATTCCTTCACTCTGAACCCTCAAAATTCAATCTTTTCAAACTCTATGCTCACAATTTCACTGTTTTAATAAGACTTAAAAATTTCATCTTGGATCAAAACTCCAACGACTCAGTCTAAAAAAATCTCAAACCGTTGGTGAATCTTCACAAAAGAAAAAAAAACATCACGACCCCGTCTTCCCATGGTAGAGTTTTGGGTGTCTAAATCTATTTATTTTACTTAATTTTTGTATTCATATGCATAGCTACAAAGCATCAATGTCGTTACTTTAACCCTGATACATATCGTGGCTATGTATATGTTTGGGGGCAATCGTTCGAGATTTGTTGTTACTTCATTCCATATACATAACATTATTATGTATATGAGCCCATATACTTTAAATTTGTTATGTATATATGGTGAAACAAACACTGATGGATTGTTTATTTGAGCACATATAAATTATAGAGTTATGTATATGTTATGCATTAACAGTGTTATACATGGCACAATTATGTATATCAGTCCATATACATAATTCTGTTATGTATATGGGTTGAAACAGACACTATTGGACTGTTGTATTTCTCAAAACATATACATTATAGAGTTATGAATATGTTATGCATTAACGGTATTATACGTAACACAATTATATATATGGCTCTGTTAGATAAGTTGGGTTGTGTTTATTTCAGTCTATATACATAGCATTGTTATGTATATGAAAGAATATTAGGCATGAATACTAAGCATTATTTTATGTTTTCAAGTTTTGAAAAATTTTGTTTAAATTTTGTTGCATATTAAACTAATATTGATTTGCAATGCATATTATTAAAGGGGATGCAATTCGGATGTAATTATCGAAATCAGCTTGAGACTCCTCAATCTCTAATTCTGCTCTTTGAAATTGATTTGGTGTTTAAAAATTTTAAAATAAAAAAGTTTTTACTGAATTTAAGGGATCCATTAATCATAATTTCATAAATATAGTGTTAATTGTATTATGTATTTAAGGAAGATATTTTATTTTCTAAATTATAGTTAAATCAGTTAGTTCAAATACATAAGTAGTAATGTATATTGTCGTTCAGTTATGTATATGAATAATTAAAATTCGGGAGAGAAAAAAATTAAATAAGAAAATCGAGAGAAAAGATAATTAAGAAGCAAACTAGGAGAGAAAATGAGCCAAAAATGGGAAAAACGAAAACTAAAAAGAAAATGAGATAATGAATCAAGCGAAAACTAAAAAGAAAATGAGATAATAAATCAAGTGCCTTTTTATTGCCTATAAAATGTGTCATACCACTTTTGTTAAGATCAATTGCGCCATATTGATTGGATATTAATTAAAAAATCCTTTAATAATCTATAAAATAAAAATTCTAGGCAAATAGAAGACATTCTTTTATGTTAATGGATTGAAAATAAAATCTTAGAATTAAGAAAAAAAAAATACACGACAAAAATATTGAACTAATCTCACTAATGAAGAAAGGAACAACAATATCGCTAAAAGTACTTAAATGAACTTGAGGAAAATTCCGCGCTATATTTCTATCCGAAAGGATCTACAAAATGAACTTTCCACTACAAATTTTGATCTCATTGATAAAGTAAATATTTGAAATATTCTAAGTTAATACGAAACAACTCTTTAATAAATCATATATGTATACGTATTTTATAATACAAAAGACCAAAGCAATAAAATTATTGAAAATATTTTAAAAAATAATAATAAAGAATATTTGAAATGCAAATCTATTTTTCTTCCTGAAAAGTTTAAAGAATTACTTTTAGTATTTTACTTTTTAATTTGAATAATGCACAAGTATTTTAACATTAACATCATTTTCATTGTCAATAAAAAAGTGATAAGAAAAGGGGAAAACCACAAATAGTAAAAATACAGTTATATGCATTTTCTGTGATTGATGAATCAAAATCCCTAATTCATAATACTTGCCTTTTCTATTTTCGTTTTATTTTATATTCCATTTATTTCTTTTCATTCTTAGTGTATTCTATTTTATCTATTCAACTTAAAATATCTCATTTATAAAGCATAATATGTACTTTCCCTAATAATAATACTAATTGTTAAGCCATAACCTGACAACAATATTTATAATATAATCCCCAAGATACTAATTGCTTAGTAATTAACATAATTGCTTAGTAATTAACATAAAAGTATTTGATACTCTAAAAAGGAATTGAGGGAAGAGAATAGAAAATTATTTAAGATACTTATTACCAAAACTTTCCATATACAAATTATTGAAACAAAAGAAAGATAAATAAAATTGAAAAAAAAAACTAAATTAAAAGAAAGAAAATTGGGGAAAGGACACCCACTGACCATTTTGAAAACAAATGGCCAGCATTTGGTAAGTTTTCCACATAGTGGCCAGTCGGCCAAAATAATACCCGTAATAGTCATTGGGCTATTTTGACCTTTTCCTGCATATACAATTTTTATACCAAATTGATACAATGTTTATACTATACTGATACATTTTTTCAAAGGAGACGGAACCTATGCATGCATATACAATTCCTATACCAAATTGATACAAAGTTATACCAAATTAATACAACGTTTAATGTCATTTAATAGCCTTTGGGCTACTTTGGCACTTTCCTACGTATTCGGTTTTTATATCAAATTGATACAATGTTATACCAAATTGATACACTTTTTCAAAAGTGTCGGAACCTATGCATGCATACACAATCCCTATACAAAGTTGATACAATGGTTATACCACATTGATATACTTTTTCGAAAGAGAGGGAACTCACACATACATATACAGTCCCTATATCAAATTGATACAACGTTTATACTATTTTGATACATGTTTTTTGTAAAAAATAATATAAGAATGAAATAAAAAAAAATACAAAAATTGAATTAATTTTATATAAGAAAATGGACAGCATTTTTTTTAAAATGAAACAATAAAAAAATATTTAAAAAATAGAGAAGGAGACGAAGCCTACATTGAATGGCTAAAAATAGGAATTACTTTAGTGGCTAATTATAGGTAATTGGTTTTGGGTGGCTAATATGATGGAATTATTTTAGAATGAAGTGTTATTTTTGTCCTTTCCCCAAGAAAATTTTAAGTTTTGACCTCGTAGCAGAATATGCCAGTGATGAAAATTAATTTGCATCTTTTGTCTCCCTCCTATTTCTTATAGTATTTTTTTTCCCTTTTAATCCTTCTCTTTTTTAAAAGAAAATCAGTGCTCCCCTCTATATTTTTTCCTTTTCAATTTGTTCCTTTATTTATTTCCCCCTATTAATTCTGTTTTAAAATATATCTGAACAAATTTTTATAACTGATATCCTAATTTTCTGTAAAATTTCATAAATACGTTTCTTTCATTTGTTAACTTTAATTACTATTTCAGAATGGAATTCTTCTTATATATATTTTCTATGTTAAGAAAATAAAGTACAGAATGAAAAGACATAATTTGAAATGAATATACAGAATTTGTGTTGTTTATCTATCTATCTTGGGTGGTGATTCCTACATATTTCTTTCTTCTTTTTAATCACTATGATGACATGGCAATTAGCCACTATGGTGTCATGGTAATTAAGTTCCTTTCTACTTCACCCGTGTGACAAGAAACATCAACATTAGGTTGTGAATAACTTTGGCTAAAAAAAAAATTGAGAACTTTTGGTAATTTTCTACTTGATTTTAAATTTCATTGCCCATTAGATTGATCTTATAGATAGAAGAGATAACCCTTTGATATCCTATTGTGCACACGTTATGAACAACTATCTCTTTTGATTTTAATTCTTGATTATTATTTCTAATGTTATAATTGTAGCTAGTAAAAGTGTCATGACTACATAAACAATTAAGGTTTGTTTTCTTTATAATTTTCGTAATATTTGTTTAGAATAGATATTTGATTATTCTCCTAATAACTAGGAATTTTAAATCAACTAAATTTTTTGTTCTTAAATGTTTCCTTATATAAATTTAATTGATAATATTTAGAATCAACATACCTTTTTTTCGTTTTTGTTATTGTGTTTTTCTTCAACTATTTGTTTTCTTATTAGTTGTTCTTAAATGGCATGAAAGAGTCGGAGCACTGGCACATAACTACACACATCCTTGCATCGAGTAAGTACTACTTTCGCTTGGTACTTTTCGACATGTGATGAGGAGGGACACAGAATGTGCGAGATTGATATGGATGCTTTCAGGTAAGGTAGAGGTAGATTGAAGAAATATTGAGGGAGGTGTTTGGACATGACATGGAACAGCTATAGATTATCAAGGGCATAACCCTAGATAAGAAGGTACAGAGGACGAAAATTGGGGTAAAATGTTAATAGGAAGGGGCTATTAGTAGATAAGAACACTTTATTTTGTTATCCGTGCTAGTAGTCGTAGAGCTACACTTGTAGCATCTTGTCCGTGGAGTTTTTGGGTGTTGCTTGTTGTTTCGGGTATATTACTGATTGTGTTATTTGGTGGTAGTCTTGTTTCTGCTACTAGCTATTGTTTTTACTATCTTTTGTTTCTTGTTCTTATATTATGTGTTGACACCTAGTTTTTGCCCTCCACAACTAATTTTAATTCTAAATTTTTTAAATATCAAATAAAGTCACGATATTTATTTTATCCGAATAAAAACTTGTCAATGTATTTATCTGAATAATTTTATTATTTTAGGTAGCGATTATATATATTATCGTATTCAATTATACGAAACTATATAATTCGGTTACTTAAATATTTATTTTACGGAATATCGAATTTTAATCAAGGGGCTTATCTTGGAAATAAATTTAAATGGTTACAATCTTGATTTGAACGTAATTTGTTCTTTCAAATAATTTATTTGGAAAAATATTTATTTGATTTTTACTAAACCAAGAAACTCGGGGTTAATTTGTTACTTAATTCATGTTGTATTGAGATTCAATTTAGCCAACTAATTAAATTTGAACTCAATTGAAATTAAATTGACCCTAATTGTAATATAATTGACCAATTGATATTCAATTTGACAAGAATTTAAATGAAATTGCCTAAATTGTAATCCAAATCTTAAAATCTCAAAAATTACCCAATTCCAGCCCAACTCTCTGCATTAATCAGCCCAAAATAACAACAAATTAACCCAACAATACAGCCCAAGTCAACAACTCGACTCGGCCCATTTTTTTTGTTCTTTAATAGCAGCAGCAACAACAAATACCGATACTCCATCAACAAAACAACAATAACACGTCCAGCGACCCCAGACCCAATTTCGATCCAAACAGCCAAATACCAATCTCCGACCAGATTCAAATCCATTTTCAACCCCTACCCGACAAGACCCGATCAACAGCTTCAATATAACAGCCGATCAACAACACAACCAATGACGGCAACCTGGGTTCCGACCCAAATTAAACCCAAAAAATCTCCAATAGCTCATGTCTCATCCAAACATCTATCTTTTATAACCCTCATGTGATTAACATAATTTTTAGTATGAAATAAACCTCAAAACTTCTAGAATTTTGCTAGGTGGCAGCCAAGTCGATTTTCAAAGATATTCCCCAAGAAATTCGTTGGGAATTTGTTGATTTCATACTATGAAGGTACGTTGGTGCCCATTTTCTATTAGTTGGGGTAAAAGACATTCCCTTAATATTCTTAATTCTCAAATTCCTCCAAAATTTTCAAAAATCAGTACAAGATTAGGGGGGAAATTGGGTTACCATCTAAAATGTTAAAAATATCTCACTTTGAAAATTCTAAAATTTCCTTATCCCACATCAACATTAGCTAAAAGTTTCCTCAATCTTACTCTCTCTCTCTATATAGCTCATTGTGGAGTAATTTGGGGACCAAGTCTTAGGAAGGTGAAACTATTTTGAGCAAGAAATAAGTTAATTTTCTTTTTTTTAAAAAAAAATTAGAAGTCGTCGACTGTTCGAAATTCTTGAAGGACCGCTTCTAGTGGTGTCATTCTGATGAAGCTCAATGTTCTATTTTGCTGCTCCGAAATAAGTAATGCGTCGTTTCATTTAGTCCTAATTATTTCTGCTTCATCTCGCCATTCTGTAAATATAGTAATGTTTGTGATAATCTTATATACTGAAATTTGTTCATTGTAAATGCTATTTGATGGCCATAGAATTTACTTTAATGTTTGTTACTATGTTTTTCGTTGTTTATAACTTCTTGCTCCATCGTTAATGTCATGTGTTTTTGTTCATTTTTAAGTTTATTTTTTCATGATAACGTCATTGAATAATTGTTATTGTTTTCTTTAGCATTTTCCTGTCATGGATATGTTGTTTGGGTCATCATTATCGTGTGATAAATTTTATGACCAAAATTTTAAACACTAACATTGGTCGATGCACAGTTTTATCTCGAATTACTGCCTTTTTTTTTATTCAACTGTAAGCTCAATGCATAGTATCGTAATTTGTATTCTGGTTTTGCTATCAATGTCAGGGCAATCTCTATTTTGTTAGTCATCAACTCACTATGCCTAGAGTTGCATATTGTAGTTTATTTTTGCTAATATTTAGCTTACCATTTGTTGTTTTAAGCCCTTATGTTGCTTTAGTTCAATATTGCTAGTGATTCACCCATTCCCTTTTTTGTTTCCCGCTTGTCTTCGAATTAATCGTGAGCTTGTAAAGATGTTCCTAAAATTCCTCTTGACAAGAAATGTCAAAAAGGGATGAAGGATATACTATATAGTTCCCTTGCTTTGATAGAAATGTTTTTTCTGATTGTTCGAATGTCGTGATGGCTATATTTCTCCCTGATTGGCATTTATTAGCTCCTGATTTCATATTCATTTCCTTAATAGGGTCTAAAACGTAACTCACTTTTCGTCTTAATGTTTCAAGTTCTAGTTGTTGTATTCTTAACGTGCTATTTTGGTAATGATTTTGTAGTTTAGGATCATTAGCTCATATGTTGTTATGTCAACTCATAATACATTGTAGTCTTTTCACCCATCATGTTAATAATATAAATATTATTTGTTGTAATTGAGATTCATGATTTTTTCCAAGTTTTATTAACCTACAATTAATTCATTATGTGTTTGTTCAAGGTAATAACTTTCATGATATGAGATTTTTGGCTTACAAATTTATTTGTTCTTTATCTGCTTGTGTTCTGCTGGCAATTCAGTTGCAACAATTCTGTTTCTTGATTTTGATCTATTTTTGTACTGAATTTCCCATGATTAATGCCAAAAATTTGAAACTGAAATGTTTGAAATTTGTATTAGTTTTGTGTATAATTTGGTATCACTAGTTACTTCTAGTTCTTTGCGTGTGATGGAATTATTTGTTCTTGCTGGTCTCAATTCTTCATTTCCCCCTCATTATTCCTAACTAATTGTTTAATTAAACAATTGCTAGAGGAAAATTCTTTAATAAAATATCACATAGGGAGAAAACTTTATTCATGAATAAGATCTGTGAAGTTACCTGAAAATGTAAGAGGATATGACAAAGGGAACCAAGTTGCATTCCCTCCTTTCCTGTTCACTAATATTTTTGATGTCCAGTTCATGTTCCTACTCTACCAAATTTTGATGTAGCCTTAAAATGATGTTATTTGACTTCATTTGCTTGAAATCATGAGAATTGTCTAGTTTTACCTTATCTTTTTCATTAATTTGGATTTCTTTGATAGGTATATATGTTCTCTTAAATTTCATGAATCACCGTTTCCTTTTGTGGGTGAGTATATATTTTTCAACATGATTAGCACTAAGTTATCATATATATATATATATATATATATATATATATACACATACCTGCATATATTAATTCTTTGTATTTTTTCTTCGCATGAACCCGCATTCGAGTCCAAATGAACTCTTTCTCATTGTTGCGTTATCGATGTGGGCCATTGAAGCCCATCCTCCCGAGTCAATTTTGAAGACCCAAAAAGACAGTCCCATAGCATATGGATACAAGGAGTCGAAAGAAGAAAATGGTTTAAAATTCCATCCTTGAAGTGGCTAAGAGACTTGAAAGTCTCATTTTTTCTATTTATTTCTTATTATTGCTTTATTTATTTATTTGTTTAATTATTTCATTATTTATTCATTTGGGCCTCAAAGCCAAAGTTGTAAATTAATACAAGTGAAGTCGATTATGGGCCAAAAGGTCCAAAAAGATAGTTTAGGACAGCTTATGGGCCAAAGCCCAATATTTAGATTAGGACAGGTGAAGATGGACTGAAAGCTCAATTAGATTAGGACAAGGTTGATGGATTTAGGCTTAAGAGCATAAATCACTTATTTCTTCCCCTTTTCCTTTTTCTATGCTTATTTGTTTTATGTTCCTTCGAACCTTGTTAAATTCCCTAAGTAAGTCGTTAAAAAATTGATTTTGCATAAGCCTCAAAAAATATTCCTTAGTCAATTTCTTTTCAACAATTAATTTTTATTTTGGAAGTTAGTCAAAAGAATTATTTTCAAATAGTCCAAATAATCGCAAGTTCGTGGACATTTTAGGTGCCTTAAAAATCTTCCTAAAATGTTAATGAGAACCGTTTACCTAGAATTTCAAAACTTAAATGATTTTTCTGTTTTGAGTCATTTACGTAATTTGTAAAGGTTTTCTTAATTTTTACAAATAAATTAAATGGCGACTCAAAAAGCCATTTTTCACAAAACAGAAATGGTGACTCTGCTGGAAAACTTTAACTAGGTTCTAACCTAATATTTGAATAAGCTTCTTTGACTTATTATTAAACTATTTATGTGCTTATATGTTTAAATTCTGTAAAATTTAACTGTTGTATTTCATGACATAATCCCGCATGATAATTATTAAAGTGTTTTGGGGTTTCATGAATGTCCCAGTCCCTGTTGATCAACTCCAAATCAAGTGTTGGGAATACGATAATTTACTGGCATGTTAGGCGGTCGAAGGCTATTCGTATTTCCAAACCCAAGTTATCCACTTGGGAACCTATGTCCGAACCCACTCTAGACACCCAGGATAGAGCTAAACTAAAATTCTCTTTTAGGCATGAGCCTAGGACGACTCAAAGCCCGAGGGGGGTATTGGGCCCATTAGAAAACTTGCCCTGCATCTATTGGCTGCTAGTTAATTAAAGATGAATCATATTTATATGTTGAAGAAATATATGTTATTTAATCCAATTCATTATCCTTTGGGGGTAGGGGAATGCTTACTTTGTTTGCTTTCATTTAAGGATGCCTTAATCATCCACCAACTAAGGAAAAAATTAAAGCGAGCCAAGCAAGAGGTTGATGATTGATCGATTTGGACGATTGCATGATTTTTTGGACTAATGTCCTATGAGTATAGAGCATAGTTATACAAGAATCACTAGATCATCAATATATATCGCATATGACAAGAAATAGACAAAGCTAAGAGGGCGAGGTTGATAAAGGAACATCTAGGAGTTATTATCCCCTGCTTGGGACATTGTTCTTTTTTCATGTTATTTTTTTCCTTTCCTTAAAGATTGTATCCCTTTGGTGCAAGTTTTATAAGAATTTATGTCCTTATTATATACCTATGGAGGTTTCAAGGGATAATGGATTGGTTTTAAAAATCATATACTTCCTTCAAATGCGTTAGACCAACCCTTAGCTTAAAAGGGTCACCCAATTAGGATGCACGTTTATTACAATATGCTTGTGTGATATAACTGTTTTATGTGCTTATAAATGCTATATTGATTCGAATCAAAGTCGAATTTATCCAATCTCATTTTTCAAAGAGCACCTTTAAGTAGAAATATATTCTACTATACAAAAGTCCAACCAAACATACTCCAGGTCTTCCAAGTCTCTCAGAAAAGTCCGCAATCATTCTAAAACTTCCTAAATACTCGCTACCATTTCAGGAAGGTTGACTATGGACTCAGAAGAAGCCATTATATGTTCAAACTAAGCAGGGCCTAATTTCTCCTCCATGAGATGCGTAGGCAGCCTTTTTGCCCGGCCACAAACTTCAAAATTCTTGTTGTCCTCCACTTTCTTGAATGAAGAAATAAGGGCAGAATAAAAAGAGTTGAACCTTTCTAATAAATTTTATTTACCCATATCAATGAGAAAAATCCTATTAATTGAAATTCTTGAGTCATCATTACTTCATAGATCAATTCACATGAGATGAGAAACAACCTTATGTGTTTATTTCCTATCTTATCATATTTTGTTGCTAACGGAATCTAAAACATTAACCTTTGAGTTGTTCTTAATTTGTAGGTGATAGAAACCACTCTGCGTTGGCATAGAATGGACCTACTTTATTAGATCAAAGTGAATAAGATATTCCCTTATTGACTATAGCCTTGTTACAGGAAAGAAAAATGACTAGTAGTAAAACTAGACTCTACCGGTCATTTTTTAAAATCTATAAGAGATGGTCTCGAGGATGGAATAGGAAAAATATGATGGAAGAATTTTACAAAATAGCAGAATCAAGGAAGATGAATTGGAGGAAATGTTATTGAACTGGAATTTCACTCCACTTATCACTCCCCGATCAATAGGATAGATGAAAAAGTGGAATTTAATTTTTTTTCACAAAGTCGATAGAGTAAGGTAATTTAAAACCTGCTAATGTCATGTTATGTCAAGGTTAGATGAACAAAGTGAGATGAATGATGAGGAATGGAAAAAATACGATGAGGAGTGGTTAGTGACCGGAAGAAGCCCAACTTGGAGGAAACTAAAATAGTCAACCTGGAAAACCACGATGAAATCAAAGGGATAAGTTTTAGTGTTCACTTAGCAGAAGCACAAAAAAGAGAACTCATTCGCTTGCTACGGGAGTACATTGATATATTTGCTTAGTCCTACAATAATATGAAGGGATTGAGCACCAACATCATGTCTCATAAGCTACCAATTATCCCGAGTTTGATTCAGTAAAGAAAAAAATGCGAAAATTCAAGTCGGGCTTAATTTTTAAGATCAAGGAAGAAGTGATGAAGAAAATTCAATCTAAGGTTGTGGAGGTCACAAAATATCCAACATGGCTAACCAATATCGTCCTAGTGCCGAAAAAGGACGGCAAGATCCGAATTTGTGTTGACTGCAGAGATTTGAATAGATCCAATCCTATAGATAATTTTCTGCTACCCAACATCCACATTCTCATCGATAATTGTGAAAAGCATGAAATGCAGTATTTCATGGACTACTTTGCTGGGTATCATCAGATATTGATGGATGAGGAAGATGCAGAAAAGATGACTTTCATTACGCCCTGGGGTGTTTATCATTACAGGGTAATGTCATTTGGTCTCAAGAATATGGGTGGAAACATTCATGAGGGCTATGGAAATGAGTTTTCATGATGTGATTCACAAAGAGATTGAGGTGTATGTGGATGATGTAATTATCAAATCCTTCGAGAGTTTAGATCATTTAACCTATCTAGCAAAATTCTTCAACAAACTAAGAAAGTATAACTTGAAGTTGAATCCTGCTAAGTGTTCTTTTGGTGTGCTAGATGGGAAATTAATGGGTTCATAGTCAGCAGAAAGAGCATCGAGCTAGACCTATTCAAGATCAAGATAATTCAGGATTTATCATCGCCAAGGACCAAGAAAGAAGTTATGAGTTTCCTGGGTTGTTTGAATTACATTAGCAAGTTCATCGCCCAGTGAATAATCATATGTAAGCCAATTCTCAAGATGTTAAAGAAAGATGCATTGAATGAATAGACATAAGAATGTCAGAAATCTTTTGACAAAATTAAGGAATATCTGTCCGCTCCGCCTGTTATAGTTCCACTAAGGGAAGAAAGTCTGTTGTTGCTTTATCTATCAGTCTCAGAAAATACTTTTGGGTGTGTCCTTGAGTGTCATGATGAGACCGGTAAGAAAGAAAAAGCAATCTACTAGTTGAGTTAAAAGTTTACGCCATATGAGGCTCGCTACACTCTTGTAGAAAGAACGTGTTGTGCTTTGACATGGGCCACACAAAAATTGAGGCATTATCTATCCTCATACACAACGTATCTCATTTCCAAAATGGATCCATTGAAGTATATATTCTAGAAAGCCATGCCTACAGGAAAATTAACCAAGTGGCAAATATTGCAGAGTGAGTTCAACATTGTGTATGTGACTCAAAAGGCAATCAAGGGACAAGCCTTAGCAGAGCATTTAGCAGAGAATTCGATTGATGATGAATATGAGCCACTTCAAACTTAATTCCCAGATGAGGAAATTTTATTTGTGGGAGGGGACATTGCAGAGATATACCTTAAATGGAGATTTTTTTGATGGAGCGATCAACTTCAAAGACTCGGGAATTGGAGCAGTTTTGGTGTCAGAGATAGGTCAACACTATCCAGTAACTGCTAAACTGCGCTTTCTATATACCAACAACATGGTTGAATATGAGGCTTGCATCCTAGATCTCAAGTTGACACTTGATATAGGTGTTCGTGAATTGCTAGTCATCGGAGACTCAAATTTTCTAATTCACCAGGTACGGGGGGAATGAGCTATAAGGACTCCAAAATCACTCTTTACATAGAGCTGGTGCAGGATTTATGTGGAAGATTCAAGGAAGTTGATTTCAGACATATCCCAAGGACACAGAATGAGTTTGCTGATGCTTTGGCTACTATATCCTCCATGATTCAGCACCCAGATCAGATTTACATTGATACTTTAGAAAAAAGCTTGAAGGAACAACCCACACATTATGTGCACGTCCAAGCGGAGCCTGATGGAAAGTCATGGTACTATGATATTAAAAGGTATCTAGAATCTGGAACGTATCCTGTAGAGGTCAACAACAATCGAAAGAAGACAATCCGACGTTTGGCAAAAAATTATTTTCCAAGTGGGGAAATCCTTTTTAGAAGGACTCCAGACCTAGGATTCTTAAGATGTGTTGACGCCGTGAAAGCCACAAATTAATAAAGGAAGTACACTCCAGAGTCTGCGGGTCCCATATGAATGGGTTTAACCTTGCTAGAAAGATCCTGAGTACTGGTTACTTCTAGATAACTATGGAAAATGATTGTAGCAAGTATGTGCAGAAGTGTCCAAAATGTCAGATACACGGAGATTTGATTCAAATGCCTCCGCATGAGCTTTATGTGATAAATTCACCTTGGCCTTTCGTAGCTTGGGGTATGGATGTTATCAGACCAATAGATCCACCGACGTCAAATGGGCATAGATTTATTTTGGTTGCTATTGATTACTTTACTAAGTGGGTCGAATCTGTTTTATATAGAGCTGCCACCAAGAAGGTGGTTGCATATTTCATCAATAATAACTTGATTTTCCAATTTGGGGTGCCAGAATCGATTATTATTGATAATGGGGCTAACTTGAACAGTCACTTGATGAATGGGATTTATGATCAGTTCAAGATTGTTCATCGCAACTCGACCGCATGTTGTCCACAGATGAATGAAGGTGTGAAAGCTGCCAATAAGAACATTAAGAAGATCTTGAGGAAGATAGTCGAGAATGATAGATCGTGGCATAAGATGTTGCCTTACGCTCTACTAGGGTATCGCACAACAGTTCGAACCTCAATTGGGGTAACTCCTTATCTACTTGTTTATGGGAATGAAATTGTGATACCCGCCGAGGTTGAAATACCTTCCTTAAGGATTATTCAGGAAGCCAGATTAAGCAATGAGGAATGGGTTAGCGCTCACTATGAACAACTCATGTTGATTGATGAGAAGATAATGGTTGTCGTGTATCATAGTCAGTTATACCAACACAGGATGATCCATGCCTTAGATAAGAAAGTAATAACTTGAACATTTGAAGTTGGGCAATTGGTTCTCAAACACATATTTCCTCACCAAAAAGAGTACAAATGCAAGTTCGTACCGAATTAGCAAGGACCATACATAATTCGCACAGAACTATCCGGAGGAGCTCAGATTCTATCTGACATAGATGGTCAAGAGTGGACCAAATTAATCAATTCCAATGCGGTAAAGAGATACTATGTTTGAAGGATGTTTTAGTTTCTTGTTTCCTTGGTTTATTTGTAATTTCCTTTATGATAGTATTCATTTTATGATGTGTAATTACCTAGAATCCCTTTCCTTTTATGTACAAACTACGTTTGACCTGAATTCCCAAGAAAGGGATACGTAGGCGACCTATGTCGACGTCGGTCAACCCCTTAGGAGAATTTATCCTTTTATTTTTTGTATGAACTACATGATAACCTGAATTCACAATAAAATGGATAAGTAGGAAGCCTATATCGGCTTTGGTCAACTCATTAGATTTTTCTATGTATCCCTAGTGTACGTCTAAACTATATTTGACTTGATTCCTGCTTCAACAGAAACGTAGGCGCCCCAATGGTTCAGTCATATAACCCTAAGAAATGAAAACTGAGGCAAAATTTTCAAGAAGGAATCTTAAAAATTCATAAGAGAAAAATCATCATCCAACAAAGAGAACGAAGACTTAACAAAATCTTCAGATCCTCTCAAGCCAAGACCATCTCAAATAGTAGTAAACTAGGCAGAAATTTTGAGAAGGTCCTCAGAATTTCCACTAATAGATTGGAATATATTTCAAATCCCCCAGCACTTGAGGTCAAAGGCAAGTTCTTGATATTACCAGCCGCGACAAAGTCTAAGCGGATTAAATCTCCGACTATGACAAAACTTCTGATAGAAAGCCTCAATGATGATGAATCCCTGGCAATCCTCCGTCAACTTTCAGATATAGTTAGAATCAAGAGAAAGACATTCATTGAGCTAGAATATGACATGACTAGTAGAGATTCCCCAAAGCTTTTACAGAATTTTTTTAAACTAGTTTCTAAAAATTAAGACTATTGTTGAAAATCTAGACAAATCTTTTTACTTAGTAATTGCCTAGGCATCTATTGGAACTAGGAGTCAGGGTGGAAGTCCCAACATGATGGAGTACCCAAAAGATGGCGAGGAGCAAACCAAGGATCGAAGAAGGTCAACACAGAGTAGTTTCACTCAAGACTAATCATTTTTCTGTGGATGCAGGGATCAATACACAAAAATGGAAATCTTTTTCAAAAAATACCCAAGCGAGTTGCGAGCCACACCAAAGCATATAATGCTCAAAAATGGTATTTTTGGGTAGTCCCCAAGGGGGGTTTAATATTTATTTATCAAGGATCTTTTGAATTATCTATCTCATTCCTTGAGACCACGAAGGACAAACAAAGGCGCCTTATTTTCTTTATGAATATTGTATTTAGTATTCTTTATATAAAAGCAATCACTATTATATGCGACTTTTTGTCTATTAAATATTTACTTTGAGCATAGGTGCATTCAAAGGAGTCGGCACTGTAAATGCAACAATCAAAAGGATCACCCAATAGAAGGAAGAGAGGAAATTCTTCCTCAAAATTTATTAAAACAAAAAGAATGGTATTTGAGTGACCCCAAAAAGGGATTTTACCCATTTATTTATATCTGGTAGGTTTGCTATTTAAATACTTTTTCAAAAAGAGGATGAATAGCGGATTAAGCCATTCATATTATGATGTCGAGTATTTTCCATTTAAACTTTCACAAATTTGACTATGGCCGCCAGTGAGAGCGGCATTGTGTCTATTAACTATCTAAATTGAGTACAGGTACATGTAGAAAGAAAAACGCAGACAAATGAACTCAGGTAAAATCATTTTCATTGCCACGAGGGCCATTATACAAAGGGCCATAACATTTAATATTTGTTTAAACACGAGACACAAACGCTGGCGTCGAGGATATCATCAACATTTAATATCTATTGACATGTAATACACAAATACTGGCATCGAGGATAGCATCAGCATTTTATATCTGTTGACATGCCAGACACAAATGATGACGTCGAGGATATCATCAACATTTAATATTTGTTGACACACGAGACACAAATACTGGCGTTGAGGATATCATCACCATTCAATATCTGTTGACACACGAGACACAAATGCTGGCAACGAGGACATCATCAGTATTCAATATCTGTTGATACACAATACACAAACATTGTCATCGAGGATATCATCAATATTTAATATCTATTGACAACCGAGACACAAATATTGGCATCAAGAATATCATCAGCATTTAATATCTGTTGACACACGGGACACAAATGCTGACATCAAGGATATCATCAATATTTAATATTTGTTGAGACATAAGACACAACTACTGACATCGAGGATATCTCATTATTTTATGAATCAGCATCTAAACGCATCAAGAGCACACGATCCGAAGGAATGCCTTTAAGTTGCTATTTGAAGACGGATGATATAAGAAATTTTCTAAAAATTGACAATTTGAGTATCATCTATAAGTCATATTATTTGAAATATGATAGTGTGAAAGATTACCTAAGAGTTGATAAACCATAGGTCATTTGTAAGCTGCAGTAACATCTTAATCGGATAGTGTGCAAGGTTACCCAAAATTTGATAGTCCAAAAGTTATCCATAGTCACAACTAAATCCTTAACGGAGAATATACGAGATTAAAAAATTGATAAGTCCAATGGTTCTCTATAAGCTGCATCATATCCAAAGATCGATTATGTACAGGTTACCCAAAGACTAGAAATTTGATAGATATCTATAAGTCATATTGTATCCAAGGTCGGATGATGTGCTGGAATACCTGAGAGATAGCGATTGGAGAGATATCTGTAAGACATCTATTATCCAAGGTCGGATAATATGTGGGATTACCTGAAATATAGAAATTCAAAGGATATCAGTAAGTCTCCTCATATCCAACATCAAATAATGCACAAGATTATCCAAAGATTAACAATTCAAGAAAAATCTATGTCGTATCGATACAAAAGATGTGCAAGACTTACCCGAGGTCATATGAAAAGAATCATTGATAATAACCGGAGAGGTTATCATTCCACATACAATAAGAATTATAGGTCACAAAAAGGGTTGACACATCAACACAAGATTAAACGATTATAGGGATCGTTATTCATAAAGTGTCGTTGGTGTCCAAAAGGGCTACCCCACTTTGAAGACATATTCACTAAATAAATGAGCTAATTATGCAACAAACAAGATGGTTGTTGTGTCTGTTGTTGCAATTTATTTCCTTCCAAATTGGTACGTGAAAGGATGACTTTGCTTTTTAGGCAACAACTCACGTGAAGATATAGTAAAAGATTATACACCCCTTTCGTGAATTATGTTTACCACTAATAATTTTTTTTGTTTGAGACATTATCGAGAGCATTTGAGAGGATGAAAATCTCAAATCAAAACCACAGGTGTGGACGACTACAGAAAGGATGTAGCACAACGTAGAACTCTTTCTTAGTAGTCAAACGGGACATAGTCTAGAGAGGGATGTCAAACTCTTTGGACGTGAGCTAAAGGATGATCGCCACCATCATCAAACCATACCCCTATTATAAGGAATGTGGGTATTTTGAGATATTCTAATTCCAGTTTCACCTTCGAGATATTTCTAAACTTATACTGATGGTAACCATCTCTTTCTTTCAAACTCGAGTGCCAACATAATTAGAGTTTTAAAAATTATGTCCAGGCTTGCCTATGGATGTGAAGAATCCCATATCCATGGTTAAGAGGTTACAAGCCTCTTTTCCGCCACTCAATCAACTTGTCACTCATCTCGAGCCAAAGATCGTCTGAAATAAAAGACTATTTTTTCTACCAATAGAGTCAAACTACAAGCAGTCTGATTTCCTAAGTCTCGAGGATATGTAGGCTGGGCTCTTTGTTGAAAACTCGACTGCATTCCAACCTCCCCCCAAATCCCTCTATTACCAGCTTTTCGATTTAATTTAAAACTCTAAAATTGAGATAGTTTGTGAATTTCCTTAAAGATCGTGCTTAAAATCAAGCTTTATGAACTACAAGTGGCCTAAATTCTCATGTAACCTAAGATATGTAGGAAATTCAACACGGGGTCCATCCATAACTCCATGAAACTTGTACGAAAATTGATCTTTTGGGAAATAAATTTATGGTCGGATAAAAATTAGGAACGTCAAGCTCCCTTTGCCTAGGGTTACTTGCATCCACCCTACCCAAAGGGAGAGACAGTTGTTGACACCTAATTTTGCCCTCCACGACTAATTTTAATTCCTAGTTTCTTAAATTTTAAATAAAATCACAAAATTTATTTCATCCGAATTAAAACTTGTCAAAGTATTATCTGGATAATTTTATTATTTTAAGTAGCGATTGTATATATTATCATATTCAATTATACAGAATTATATAATTCGGTTACTTAAATATTTATTTTACGAAATATCGAATTTTAATCAAGGGGCTTATCTCCAAAATAAATTTGAATGGTTACAATCTTGATTTAAATATAATTTGTTCTTGCAAACAATTTATTTGAAAAAATATTTACTTGATTTTACTAAACCAAGAAACACGGGGTTAAATTGTTACTTAGTTCGTGTTGGATTACGATTCAGTTTATCCAACTAATTAAATTTGACATCAGTTGAAATTAAATTGGCTCCAATTGTAATACAATTGACAAATTGATATTCAATTTGTCTAGAATTTAAATGAGATTGCCTAAATTGTAATCCAAATCTTAAATTCCCAAACACTACCAATTCCAGCCCAACTTTCTACATTAACCATCCAAAAATAAAAACAAATTAACCCAACAACCACAACCCAAATTGGCAACCCGACCCGACCCATTTTTCTTTTCTTCTTCAATAGCAGCAGCAATAGCAAACACCGATACTCCATTAACAAAATAGCAATAACACGTCCAGGGACCCCAGAGCTGATTTCGAGCTAACAACCAAATACCCAGTCTCTGACCCAATTCAGATCCATTTTCAACCCCTACCCAGCAAGACCCGATCAACAGTTTCAACATAATAGTAGATCAACAACACATCCAATGATGGTGACCCGAGTTTTGACCCGAAAAAGTCCTAAAGCTCGTGTCTTATCCAAACGTCTATCTCTTTCCACCCTCACGTGATTAACATAATTTTTAGTACAAAATCAACCTCAAAACTTCTAGAATTTTTCTATGTGGCAACCAAGTCATTTTTTAAAGAATATTCCCCAAGAAATCCATTGGGAATTTGTTGATTTTGTACCATGAAGGTATGTTGGTGCCTATTTTCTATTGATTGGGGAAAAAGACATTTCCCCAATATTCTCAATTCTCAAATCCCTCCAAAATTTTCTAAAATCAGTACAAGATTAGGGGCAAAATTGGGTTACCATCCAAAATGTTAAAAATATCTCACTTTGAAAATTTTGAAATTACCTACGAAATTCCCTTATCTCACATCGGCATTAGCAGAAATTTCTCCCAATCTTGTTCTTTATATATACAACTCATTGAGGAGAAATTTGAGGACCAAGTCTCAAGAAGGTGAAAACTATTTTGAGCAAGAAATTAGTTAATTTTATTTTAAAAAAAAAATTTTAGAAGTCGTCGAATTCTCGGAATGCTCGAAATTCTCGAAAGACCGCTTCCGATGATGTCATTTCGACAAAGATCGAGGTTTGTTTTACTGCTTCAAAATTGGTAATGCATCGTTACATTTAGTCCTAATTATTTCTTCTTCGGCTCGCTATTCTGTAGATATAGTAATGTTTGTGATAATCTTGTGTGTTGGGATTTGTTCACTGTAGACGCTATTTGATGGCCATAGGATTTACTTTAATATTTGTTACTATGTTGTTCGTTGTTTATAACTTCTTGCTCCATAGTTAATTTTGTGTGTTTCGATTCGTTTTTGAGTTTATTTTTTCATGACAGTGTCATTGAATAATTGTTATTGTTTCCTTTAGCATCTACCTATCATGGACATACTGTTTGGGTCATCGTTATTGTGTGATAAAATTTATGGCCAAAATTTAAAACACTGACTTAGGATGATGCATAATTTTCTCTCGAATTACTGCCTATTTTTATTCAACTGTAAGCTCAATGCATAGTATTGCAATTTGTATTCTGATTTTGCTTTCAAAGTCACCGCAATCTCTGTTTTGTTAGTCATCAGCTCATTATGCCTATAGTTGCATATTGTAGTCTATTTTTTCTAATATTTAGCTGACCATTTTTTGTTTTAAGCCCTTTTGTTGCTTTGGTTCAATATTGCTACTGTTTTAACCCATTTATTTTTTTGTATCACGCTTGTCTTTTAATTAATCGTGATCATGCAAGGATGTTCCTCAAATTCCTCTTGACAAGAAATGTCAAGAAGGGATGAAGGATACATTATATAGTTCCCTTGCTTTGATAGAAATTCTTTTCTTGATTGTTCAAATGCCGCGATGGCTATATTTCTCCTTCATTGACATTTATTAGCTTCTGATTTCATATTCAATTCCTTAATAGGGTCAAAAACGTAACTCACTTTTCTTCTTAATGTTTCAAGTTCTAGTTTTTGTATTCTTAACGTGTTAGTTTGATAGTGATTTTGTAGTTTAGGATCGTTAGCTCATTTGTTGTTATGTCAACTCATAATACATTGTAGCCCTTTCACCTATCATATTAGTAGTATATATATTATTTGTTGTGATTAGAATTCATGGTTTTGTCCAAGTTTTATTAATCTACAATTAATCCATTGTGTGCTTGTTCAAGGTAATAACTTCCGTGATATGAGATTTTCCTGGTTACAAATTTATTTGTTATTTATTTGCTTGTGTTCTCCTGGCAATTCAATTGCAACAATTTTGTTTCTTGATTTGGTCTATTTTTGGACTGAGTTTCTCATGATTAGTGCCAAAATTCTGAAAGTAAAATGTTTGGAATTTGTATTAGTTTTGCGTATAATTTGGTTTCATATACACTTATATATATATATATATAATGTGTCGGGGTACGGAGCAACTTTTAGCATGAACTTTAAAACCTTAGCCTGGATTGTGTAGCATAACCGTCATAATAAGGCATCCATGGTCTATATGGGCCCAGCTCTTCCCCAGCTGAAAGGGCGCCAGTGGATGTACCGCACGAATCAAACAATAATCATATGCACTTATGCCCTATGGGGGAACTGAAATCACAGTATATATCAAGGTGACTTAAGCACCAAATCATATAACATGGGGGACTTGAACCTCCCAATTATATAATAAGGGAGACTCGAATCACCCGATCATTTAGACCCCCACATTGGCAATTGTTATTTCCAGTATTGGTCACTCGGGACCTCCACTTTCACGGCCCGACTATAAAATCCCTTTTAAGCCCAATTAAAATATTTAGCACATATTCTCATTAATTGAACTAATTCATTCATTAAGGTGTCCCGTTGGTATCATCATACCAACCTCACTTGCAAGTTAATATTATCATGCCATGACCTTTAACCATTCACATGGTTAAATTCACAACCCCTCTACGTTTAATTATTCATTCATACAGGGTATCCACAAACCCCAAATTTCAATAAAATCAATTTATGGTTCATTAACCTTTTATGCCAATGCATTCGTATAAGTGAGCAAGTCAAACCATGTGACCAACCATATTCAATATCAATTTCACATTTTTGATTGACGGAATGTAATTTCCAAAACCATATATCAGGGGAAAATTATCAAATTAGGGAAAACCATGACCCTTTAGTTTATTCACCATTCTCATGCACCCACAAGTTCAAAATCATTAATAAAGCATGAGCAATGCATAATAAATCATGGAAAACCAATTTAAGATCAACCATGCCAAAATCCTCAACCTATGTTCAACATAAATAAACATATAATGTCATGCTTTCAGTAAAACAAGATTAAGGGTAGAGTTACATACCTAAAATATTAAGAGTTGTGGAGAGAATTCAACCCTTGAAGCTATGGATGACCAAGTATGAGAAACCCTAGATTATTCTTGCCCTAGGGATTTGAGAGAATTTGAGAGACTATTTTTGATGTGTTATGGATGAGAATGAAATCCCAATTATGTTTTAAGGTCGTGGGTTATGTTTAGGGAGAAGGAAAATGTCCAGAATGCCCTCAGTAAAAACTAAAATTTATCGCCATCGCTGTGGGTGACCTTATGACTCGTAGGGTCACCCTACGACTTATAACACGTAGTCATAGGCTAGATAGTACCCATGGGCACCCACACTGGTCTGGTTACGACTGATCCATACGAATCTTCAAGTGACCCTATGACTTGTAGTCAGGACAAAATCCTTTGGGTAACACACTGGTCACCTTACGATTGGTACCTTACGACTCGTATAGAGTCCTTATGACTCATTAAATGTTATTCATGATAAACACAAACACTTGTCCAAACACACTGGTCAGGCTATGATTAGGGTCCTACGACTCATAGGGAGAGTCGTAGTCAAAGTAGTAAGCTCATGAGTCGAGAAATTTTCAAGGACCAAAATCTAGGGTGTTTCATTCTCCCCCCTTTAGGATAATTCGTCATCAAATGATGAGACAAGGCATCTATTAGCATGCTTTAACAGTAAACACAACCGCACTTACCTTTAACAAAGATGGGGAAAAATTGTAATACCCCAAAGTTTCCTAACTAATTTCATCCCAAGAATGTCAAGTATTAGATTCTAAATTGAATGATATTTATTCCATGGTGAATTTTCAAAATCTTCACTTTTATTTATGTGGGAAATTCAATAAGCTTTCCATTGATATAAGATTCGCCCAAATTCGATGACCGGGTAAGAAGTTATGACTATTTTAAGTCCCCGTCGTAAAACAACGCCATGTTAGTCAGTGGCGCGCCGCGCAACAAGCGAAAATGGCATTTGTCAACTTCCAGTGAGCCTCCATGATTTCACCGTGTTGTATAAAACTTCCAGATCCCAGTTGTCCAATTTTAGTAGGGGTCCGCGAATTGTCCCACATCGATCCATGGCCAGATTTCAGAATTTGTATGGCACCGCGATAGCTTCGCATCGCACTGTCAGCCCAGTTTCCAACTGTCACTTTCCCGTGACATGACATGATAGTGCTGCATCGCGCCGAGTGCCAAAATTGGAATTTTTAATCAGTTTTGAGTTTTTAATGTCAAGGGCCTTTAAGTCTTTTTCCCTTAGCACTAAAATTACATGGTCATATCATTACTTTTCCAATTTTTCCCCAAATTGAGTTACTCTCTCTCAAGCCAAGAAACCCTAGCTCTCAAGAATCAAGGTAAATCTCAAGAAATCTATCCAAGGACTCCAAGAACGTTCAAGGTTTCCTTTCTAAGGTATGCATAGTGTTCATTCATGGACTCCTTTCATCCATGAAGCCTAAGAATCTCTTTTCAAAGTTCAAGTATATCAATTTTTATGAATTCTGCTTTTGTTTATGTTGATAATGACCAATTGAAGTCTAATCCATGTTTGGTGATAAATTTTAAGTGGAATTAATTATTATAGGTGTAGATTCATGTGAACCCATGATTAAACCCTTGAATGATGAAATTAGAACAGAATCATGATGTTTACTTGTTGCGTAATGTTGTCTACATACACTATGCTCACAATGTGTTTGATTAAATGCCTATATGAAGGAAAAGTGCCATATTAGTATGATAATATGAAATCCCCATTAATATACAAGTTCATGCAAGTCAATGGTTTGATGAAATGTCTTAGTCAATGGATTATGGATATGTGTAGCCATTGTTGTGCTTTAGAATTTATGCCATGAATTACTTTCATGATATCGAGTCTTGGGGGTATTTAATACCCGTCAAGTTAGTCGTGTGCCTAGAGCCAGTGTCATGTTGTCACGATATCATCAGTCAAGCCATGTTTAGTAGAATTCAGTCAGTCATATGACTCAGGAAAACTCAGTAAACTCAGTAATCCCAAAAATCTCAGAAAGCTCAGTACTTCAGTAATCTCAGTAGTATTCCGTCAGTCAATGGAACTCAATGAACTTAGTCTAGTTCAGTTCAGTAATCATGTTCAGTGTCTATTTAGATGAGAGTAGGATTTAACACCGAGTGAACTCAAGGATGAGGACATACACTGACAGTCGAGGGTGTGATCCTTAGAAGCAATCCTTGCATTCCAGAACTATATAGCCAGCATAGGTTGAGACATCAACACTGAAAGATGAGGGTTGATGAGGTGGATAAACATTGTCAGATGAGGGTCCCACCATTCTCTTTTGGGGACACTGTCAGATGACCCATAGCTTGTCCTTACCGATGGCGCGGTATTGACACCCTTCTAATTGGGGTTACAGATTGGACCCCAACTCAGCCATAATGGAGTATTCGGGGCATGTCAGTTAGATGACTACTTCCCACAGTTATAGTTTTAGTCTCAGTCTCAGTAATAGAACTCAGATAGTTCTTCAGAATTTCAGGACAGTCGGATACAGTTAACTCAGAACAGTACAGAACTCAGTTAGTTCCATCAGTACCTAGACTGTCAGATGCAGTCTCTCAATATCAGTTATATCAGTTATCAGTGACTCATGTTATCAGTAATCAGACTCAGTAGTTAGTATCTTCACGAATTCAGTTACAGTCACTTATTCATGCTTGTATTCTCACGTTCATGTTATACAGTTAGTTAGCATTGTTCATGCATTTGAACCCTTTGCATTCAGCCCACCTCACATGCATACCAGTACATTTAATCGTACTGGCGCATTTACGCTATGGTATTTTATACCATAGGTTCAGAAGCACAAGTTCTAGAGCATCAGTAGTATTCCAGTACTCAGTAATCAGAGTCAGCAGTGAGTCCTCATCCTTTGAGAACATGAGCATTACTTTATCATTTCAGTACTTAGTTTATTTCAGTAGTTGGAGTTAGTTGGAGACGTGTTCCATCAACTCCTTATCCAGATAGTTAGAGGCTTTTCAGACTATCATGATTAGACAGTTATTTTGGGTATTTGATGCCCCACCCAGATGTTATATTTAATCAGATATTATGTCTCAGTTTTGAACCTTATGGCCTTTCAGCCTTTATTTCTGCATTTATACAGTATATTATGTAGTGTTTAGGTACAGATATCAGTCATGGGTTAGCTTGTGGTCCTTCGGGGTCATGAGCACCGTGTAGCATTTCAGATACCAGATTCGGGGTGTTACAAAAAGATGTCAAGGAAATCACAATTTCCTTTAACAAAGTCAGAAAACAAAGATGTTAAGATTAACACAACCTTATGTACGATTATCAAAAATAAGGAACAAGAACAGATATTTGGTCTTTATGTCCTCCTCGGCTACCCGAGTAGCTTCTTCAACCTTTTGGTTTATCCGTAGAACCTTCATCGAAGCCACATCCTTAGCCCACAATCGATGGACTTGATGATCCAAAATCTCAACCAGGACTTTCTCTTAAGCCAAGGAATCTAAAATACCCACATTTTTTAAGGAAACAATCAAGGATAGATCACCTACGCACTTCTTTAACATTGAAACGAGGAAACCGGATGAATAGAACCCAAACTAGAAGGCAAATCTAATTCATAAGCAATATTAATCACTCTCATCAAAACCAAATACAAACCCACACAACGGGAACTGAGCTTCCCCTTCCTTCCAAATCGTATCACTCCCATCATAGGAGATATCTTTAAGAATAACCATTCGCCCGAGTTGAATTCCAACTCCCTTCACCTCACGTCCGCATAGGATTTTTGGTGATTTTGGGCGGTCTTAAGCCTATCCCAAATCACCTTTTCCAAGGCTTGGTGAACTAAGTCGGGACCGTACAAGCTATTCTTACCAACCTCAAACTATCTAATAGGAGACCTATACCTCCTACCATAGACGGCCTCGAAAGGAGCCATCCCAATACCAAAGCGATAGCTGTTATTATATGTAAACTCCATAAGAGGCAAATGATCAACCCAAATACCACCAAAGTCGAGCACATAAGACCTTAGCATATGCTCCAACGTCTGATGGTCCTTTCGCTCGTCCATTTCCTTGAGGGTGAAAAATGGTGCTACAGCTCACCTTAGTCCCCAAACCTCACTGGAAAAAACACTAAAAGTGGGATGATAACTGTGCACCACGATCAGATATGATAGAAATAGCTGCACTATTCAACTTGACGATTTCCTAAATGAAAACTTCATATAATCCTCAGTAGAATAATTAGTCTTCACAGGCAAGAAATGAGCGGGCTTAGTCATCCTATCCGTAATGAACCAAATCAAATTGAACTGGCTATGAGATAGTGAAAGATCGGTAATGAAATCCATATTAATCACTTCCCATTTCCACACAGGCAACTCAATATCTTGAGCCAAACCACTATGCCTCAAGTGCTCCACCTCCACTTGCTGACAAACTATACACTTAGCCATAAAATTAGCTGTATCTTTCTTCATATTATTCCACCAGTAAATTTCTTTCAGGCTATGGTACATCTTTATCGAGATAGAATAAACTGTATACCTAGACTCATGAACCTCAGTCAAGATCCTCTCCCGCATCCATCAATATTGGGAATAGACAACCTCCCTTGGTACCTCAAGATACCATCACCCCTAATTTTAAAATCCAGAACTTTCTACTAACCAATATCATCCTTAATCTGCATTAAGATAGGATCCAAAATCCATTTCACTTTTACCACAGTACGAAAAGATGAATTCACCGCCTCTTACAGAATCACACCTCCATCCTCAGAGTCCAAGAGGGGAACTTTAAGATTTGCCAGGTGGTGAATATCCTTCACCAACCCTTATTTTTCCTCATCAACACGAGATAAGTTCCCCATGGATAACCTGCTAAGAGCATCAGCAACCATGTTGCTTTACCCGGATGATAATAGAGACTCATATCATAATCCTTGAGGAACTCAAGCCATCTCATTTGCCTGAGATTTAATTCTTTCTGGGTGAACACATACTATAAGCTTTTATGATCAGAATAAATATCAACATGAACTTTATACAAGTAGTGGTGCCAGATTTTAAAAGCAAACACCATATCTAACAACTCTAAATCATGAGTCAGATAATTTCTTTCATGAACCTTCAACTGTCTAGAAGCATACGCCACCACCTTATCCCACTGCATCAACACACAACCCAGTCCCACATAGGATGCATCACAATACACAACGTATCCATCAGTACCCTCGGGAAGGGTCAAAATAGGAGCAAAAGTCAACTTATCCTTTAACTTCTCAAAAGTTCCCTCACAGGCATCGAACCACAGAAACTTTACCTTTTTCTGAGTCAACTTAGTCAATGAAGCAACAATAGATGAGAAGCTTTCTACAAACCTCCTATAATAACTGGCCAAACCCAAGACACTCTAAATATCGATTGGATTCGTACGTCTAGGCCACTTCTTAACTGCCTCTACCTTCTGTGGATCAACTATGATCCCTTTATTAGAAATAACATAACCCAAACTGATACACACGAGGAAAAGATAGAAATGCCCCCAAGGTAAGTCTTCTAGAACGAAGCCAAACCACATAGATATAATAAATGCGAAAAGAATAAAATCAACACATACAACCACAACTCCCAAAACCTGCTGTCAATAGTGTAAGAACTACTAAACTATCTCGAAGTCAAATATATCAGAAAAATAACCACAAAGAAAAATATTTATCTCCGTACACTATTAAAGATATAACTAATACAAAAGGAAAGATGTGAACTCCGAACGCATGAATGTCCAACCGCTACCTTGGAAGCTCCAACACTACCCGAGTCAAGCAAGTTAAGGCACACTAGGGCTAGGACCTACACCGAAAGGGTGCAGTAGACATGAGTACGGTCCACTTGTACTTAGTAGATACATCATAGGTTGACCAAGCAAAGTAGTAAATCAAACATACAAAATATACACTAAGGGCACGCCACCACACCGCTTGTATTAATAGTTCTAATATATCATATATATCATAACATCACACCAACATAGAACACAAGTATGCATTATATCACATATAAGTAGAACAAGGGGGAACATGCATATACAAGATCATCAAAGACAAGTAAAATAAGATACAATTACATAGATGACAAGTCAATATGGAAATACAACACAATATAAACACAATAAAGTTAGTGTAATGTATATGATATGATGATGAGGATGCACGAGGTTGTCGCACAATCCCCGTATACACCTATGGAGGCAAGCTTCCCAATGCAGGACCCATTGGGGGTTAGTCAACTAGTATACAATCCACATATCTCATATCTCTTTTTTGGCACATCCCTCGGAAAGGATTTTATAAGGTATTACAATATCTCCTCCCTGACACATACATCAGGGAGGATTTTTAAAAAGGTGTTGCCAGTGTTACTCAGGTGTTACTACGACGGTACCAATGTTTCATGAATGAGTTTGATATGAGCATGTAATACTCACAACCAATCACAATGAGTATTTCCAAAACCAACCACATAATATATTTCCACAACCAACCACAACGATATATTTCCACAACCACGTGAGCTATTATCCACTTATTATTTCTGTTTCATCCACGAATTTTCATATGTCTCATATGCTAATAAAGTATGAATATAATCGAAACACACCAACGGTATAACATTAAGCATTGTAACAATACAATATAATTATTCATATGTATTTAAGGCTATCAATATCATATAGGACCCATACGGTCACACATATCACATAATATCTCAATTTCGATAATTACATCACATATCGTCCCTCACATCGGCACAACACATAGATAGCCATTTTTCATGATTAGTTTCTACCCTTAACATGAATTTTATACCATCATTTACTATCCCACTCAGTCTGAAAGAGTTAAGCCATAACTCGGGATAGGACCTGCACCGAAAGGGCGCAGTAGACATGAGTACGGTCCACTTGTACTTATTAGGTATATCATAGGCTGACCAAGCAAAGTAGTAAATCAAACATACAAAATATACACTAAGGGAACGCCACCACAGCGCTTGTATTAATAGTTCTAATATATCATATATATCGTAACATCACACCAAGTTTGAAGAAGAGTATAAATAAGACAAAGGAGTTTTCAGAATTTAATTTTTTTTTTATTTTTTTGATCATAAATAATCGCCAACAAGAATTTGGTTCTTTTTACGAACTTGATATCGATAAATCTGCAGAACACAAGTATTCATTATATCATATATAAGTAGAACAAAGGAGAACATGCATATACAAGATCATCAAAGACAAGTAAAATAAGATAAGACAATTACATAGATGACAAGTCAATATGGAAATACAACACAATATAAACACAATAAAGTTAGTGTAATGTATATGATGATGATGATGAGGATGCATGAGGTTGTCGCACAATCCCCGTAATACCTATGGAGGCAAGCTTCCCAATGTAGGACCCATTGGGGGTTCGTCAACTCGTATACGATCCACATATCTCATATCTCTTTCTTGGCACATCCTTCGGAAAGGATTTTATAAGGTGTTACAATATCTCCTCCTTGACACATCCATCAGGGAGGATTTTTAAAAAGGTGTTGCCAGTGTTACTCAAGTGTTGCCACGACGGTACCAATGTTTCATGAATGAGTTTGATATGAGGATGTAATACTCACAACCAATCGCAATGAGTATTTCCAAAACCAACCACATAATATATTTCCACAACCAACCACAACGATATATTTCCACAACTACGTGAGCCATTATCCACTCATTATTTCTGTTTCATCCATGAATTCTCATATGTCTCATATGCTAATAAAGTATGAATATAATCGAAACACACCAACGGTATAACATTAAGAATTGTAACAATACAATATAATTATTCATATCTGCTATCAATATCACATAGGACCCACACGGTCACACATATCCCATAATATCTCAATTTTGATAATTACATCACATATAGTCCCCCACACAGGCACAACACATAGATAGCCATTTTTCATGATTAGTTTCTACCCTTAACATGAATTTTATACTATCATTTACTATCCCGCTCAGTCTGAAAGAGTTAAGCCATAACCTACCTTAAAAACCAAAATAAATATGCTACACTTCAAATCCATGACCTTAATTTCCACGAATGATCTCGAAATTCACTAAAAATATCAAATATGGAATCTACACGTCAAAACAAAATCAACGACATCCATATTGACTACTTTTGGTTAGGAGTCAAAATGAATCCTCAAAATGGATTTTCAAAAACAAAGGAAAAAAATCATAACTTTACATCAAAAGCTTGTTCTCCTTATTTTTAGGAATCTACAACAAAAAATTCAAGTCAAGTCAAGCCAAAAACGAGGATCAAATCAAAGAAAAATTATTTTTAAGCTTTATCGAGTAAAATCTTTGAAATCTGGGTTAAAATAAAAAATCGGAGTCATTTTGAAGGTTAAATTGATGGAAAACTAGTAATAATAAAATAAAAATATTATTAAGTGAAAATGAGTGAAATTGGGGTATAAAATCAAGCCTTAGGATTTTTGAAGTTTTGAAAAATTAATCAAGAAATCAATATATATATATATATATATATATATAAAGGAGAAATATATAAACAAGATGATGTGGCACCTCTCTTTGCCCTCAATTCTTATTTATCTTTTTTCTCCTTTTTTGGGATTTTTTCACTTATTTATGTGTAATGTTACAAAAAACAAAAAACTCCAGCAGCCTTTCTTGCCTACGTTTTGGATTCAAAATTCATAATTATTAGCAGCCTTTCAATTGCATTGTATTCAAAATTAATTATTTTTAATTAAGTTTTTGGTTTTGCACCTCTATGTCTCCCAAATATTTAATAGAAAACTTATTATGAAATGAATATGGTGAGATGATTATAAATTTGGTGATTTCTCAAGTTTTAAGTATTCTGGACCATCCACTCTCTTTTTTTCCTGAATTTTTGCTTTCGTTCTTTTCGTTTTTGTTCTTTTCAATTACTTGCTTTGATAAAAAATAGAAAATCAAGCGTTACTTCTTAAGATATGCGACAACAAAATTATTTCTTATTGATTTGCATTCATATGCATTCGTTTGTCTCAAGAAATTCTACCTTTTTATAAGATTGCATAATTATAGTTTCTTATTTGTAAAAATATGTGCTAATATACTTGATTATTTTTCAAGTTAATGGGACGAAGGTTTGTAGCAAAGTTGTGCGCATTTTTTCATGCGTAAAATATTTTTTTTCCTAATTTTGAAAGATTTTGCGGCATCTCATTTTTATTAAAATATAGACATGTTCCTTATCACGAAAGTGACCAAGCAAGCATATGATGATGGTTTTAGTCGATAAGCTCACAAGCTATCCAAAAGATCCTTTATTATTAGCATTGAAGAGTATTAGAATAGAGAAAAAGAAGGTAAGATGGAGATGCCTGCATCGAATGTATATACAAAGTGAGTGTGTATTTATATGAAATGATTTGTTCTGAGTTTTTTATAAAAGCACATTAGAGGAAGAAAGAAAGAAAAATTATCTTAATGAGTAAGAAAATACTACAAGTTAAAGGTAGAGAAAGAACAAAAGAAGGAAAGAAAAACAAAGGGTCAAAAGAAAAAAATTATGTAAATAACATTCTTCCTTTTGACCTAATATCTCATTTTGATGGCAAATTAAGGAGGTTGAATCAAGATAAAAATAGATGTACGATTCATAGAGTGTAAAGAAAAAGTGGATTCATGATGCATTGATGCTCCTTTTCAAATTTAATAATCACTATTAGTTCAATAGTTGCAATCGTAGTTGCATAATTTCAATTGTTATAACGTTTCACTCATTATTTTGAAAGGAGAAAAATATTTATAAAAATTTTTCTTCATATTTTGGTTTGATTTTACAAATATTTGATATTTTCATAATTTTCTAAATTTCTTAATGACTTTTTTCTACTTAATTTGTGTATATTATTATTATTATTAACAAAGCAAAAATTACTAATATATGTAATGAAATAAAAAAAGTATAAATAACATAAATACCAACCCTTTTGGAAGTAATTACACTCTCTCCCATTTTTTTAATTACTTTATTCTCTCTCCCTATTAATATACATAACATAGCCGACATATACATAATATTTTGTATATATGTTGGGATTTTTATAATATGTTTAGGGAGTTGAGCTTTTTCGTAATATTGAAAACTTAAGTTGTGTATTGTGTAATTTTTAGAAAAAAATATCACTATACTAAGCCAAAAATCACGATGGTTGTAATTTAATGGATCTTTGTTTTTCTCTTTGGGTGAATTAGTTTCCTGAGAACTAAGTTAGGTGATGAAAGGTTAGAGAAAAAAAATATAAAATAGTGTAAATATTAAAATGAGTCTAACCTTAAATTATAATCTATTTGGATTTAAGGACTAATTAAATAATATTTTAAAATATTTTTATTTTTTGTATATAGCAAAAAGTTAGTTTGTAAATCTAATAAGATTTTTTGTAACTGCGCGAAGCGCGGCTAAGTTTACTAGTTACTAAGAAAAGGGTAAATTTTTACCTTAAATCCATAATAGAATCAAGAAATAGATGTTAATCTAGTTTCTCATGCTCATAAGCTTCACTTTTAAGCTCCCACATTATTTTATGGTTTAACTCTCAAGAGACAAGATGAAAAATGAGCAAAATGGACGAAAGGGAGGGGAAAAGCTGTTTTTATACCCAAAAATCTGCAATTGCACCAGATTTTTCTATTTTTAAGTCCAACCCGGAGTTCAATGGGGTATCCGTGATTTCTTTGGAGTCCGATATACGTAAGCGAACTATGTGATCAGACTAAATTTGATGCTCTGGACTCAATTGCAATATCATATTTTCGAAAAAATATCATTTTCACAAAATTAATCCCCGAAATTCGAAATCATAATTTTTCAAATCAAGGATCCAGATAAGATTTAAAAGCCGTAAAATCACACCAAACATGTTACCACCCTAAAATTGACATTCTGAATTTACTGGCGAAGTTGAATTTTTCATCCGAGGTAGTTTCGATCAAATGTGGGTCCCACATTCATATTTCTAATTTTCTAACTTTTCGATCAATGAGTCGAAATGAACTTGGGTGCATCGAGACACGAACCAAAGATCTATCTAGCCTAAAATTAATTTTTCAAAGCTTTCAGCCATCCGTCGCATGAATCAAACGATATCTATATAAGTCCAAAATAAGGCTCTTAAAGCTATCAAAAATCACAATATCATATAAATGGTACCAAAATATATCGAGAACCGTGTCAATCACCCCCACAATCCATAAATACTATAATGCAACTACGGAAAGAGGTAAAATAGTCAAATCACACAAAAACACACAATTCATATATTTCATCAAAAAAGTTGATCGTTACAATGTAGTAATGTCAAATCTTGCCCATGGAGTGTAACTTTCTATTTGAAAGAAAACAAAGAAAAAAAAATAAAATCAAACAAAATAGAAAAAAAAAAAAAAAAAGAGAGAGAGAGAGAGAAAGAGAAAATAATATAAAAGTTGAGAGGAGAAAAAAAAAATAAAGGTTGGAAAAAAAATAAAGGCTAAGAAAAAAATTTAAAAAGAGAAAAGAAAAAATAAAAATTAAAAAGGGATTTTTTTAAAAAAAAATGTAGACGTTGAGAGGAGAAAATGAAAAAAAATAAAGATTGAGAAAAACTAAAAGGAAAAAAGAGAAAAGAAAAAATAAAAATCAAAGTAAAATAAACAAGAGAAAAAAATTGAGAGGAGAAAAGGAAAAAGAAGTAACGGTTGAGGAAAAAAATTTTTTTAAAAAAAAAAAGAAAAAAAAAAAAATAAAAATCAAAGTAAAATAAAAAAAAATAGAAGCTGAAAGATAAATAAGTATGGAGTTATTTAGAAATATTTGAGATATAGAAGGACAAATAATTATTTGTTCTATAGAAGGAAGACTAGCTTTATATGACTTTCCTTATGGGGGACAAACAAGCAAAGCTAGTATCATTAATGTATTTTACCCTAAAACTTTTATAATATATATATAGACAGAGAGAGAGAGAAAGAGAGAGAGGGGGAGGGATATGGCTCTGGTGATGTGACATGCCTTAATTATTTTTTCAATTTTTTTGAATTTTTTTATATTTTATTAAAATTATAAATAAATACAGTAAATATGAACGGGGAATGGTTAGTGTCGTTTTAAAACGATTAGTACCGTTTTAAAATTAATGGCTAAAACGTTGCTAAATTTAAAAAATGTAACAACTTCTAACTAAATCTCTTACCTCTTAATCACATATTTATTAGTTTATTTATAAATCCATATTTCTTACCTTCTTTGCTGAAACATTATTTTTGGGATAATACCCACAAAACTATCTGAACTTTGACCGGATTTTCAGTTGAGCATACTAAACTTTGCAGGGGTCCTATTACCCCCCTAGACTTATTTTTTTGTATTTTAATGGCATATATCTGCCAACTTTTACATGTGAGTGTAATTCACGCGCATTGGGCGCGCGATAGTGATAAAAATCGTTATAAAATCTTATTTTTTGGTCAAAAATCCCCTCAATTTTTTAATAAACAATAATTTTTATGTTATTTATTTATTTTTCATTTATATCTTCTTCCTCTTCTCTCTTCTTTCTTTCTTTCTTCTCTTATCTTCAATGGTCCTCCTTCCTCTTCTCTGTTCTTTCTTTCTTCTCTTCTATGGTGCTCTATTGGTGCTTCATTGTTGAATTGAAATTGGATCATCTTCAACACACTCAATTCATTTACATCAATTTGAACTAATTTCAAAACACACACACACACACCCCAAATGGGTCATCCTTCAATTCCATCAAAATAGCAAAATTAACCCACCATTGCCACCACCAGTCAACTTTCAAGAATTATGAATCAAGATTTTGGTAAAAAAAACTTGTCACCACCAATCAACTTTCAAGAATTAGGAATCAAGATTTTGATTAAAAAAGCTTGTTTGGGAATGAAGCTTTAGCTCCATTCACCAAAGGAAAATACGGTATACCTCAAATGGTTACAGTTGTCATTCTGCTAAAAAGGAAAATACAATTTTGGCCTAAAGCAATGAAATCGCCGATTTGGTGAATTGTTACAAACTCAAATGAGACTCAAATCTTTTCAAGTTGATATTATCCATAGTTTTATTCCCTTGGAGTTTGGAGTTTTTGTTCTGTGAAAATCTTTTCCAGTTGATATTCATTATAGAGCTTGTATGTTTGTGGAAACTGATACAAAGAAACTTCAGTGGTCAAGTTTTGATCTGTTATGGTTGTTTCAAGAAAATAAAAGCGAAATTTGAAGAATTAGAAATCAAGATTTCGGTGAAAAAATGGTGAAAATTGATGAAAAGAATAAGAATGGAGAACAAATTAAATAAAAATTAATTTTAAATAAAAAATACACGTGTCAATATTAGATTGGCGCGTGTATTACACTTTCTACTCCAAAACTGGATATAGGTTTGGGAGGGGGGGGGGGGGGTGGGGTTAATAATTCCATTTAAAAAAAGTCTAGGGGGTAATAGAACTCCCGCAAAGCGCAAAGTTCAATATGCTCAACTGAAAATTCAGTCAAAATTCAAGTATTTTCGTTGGTATTATTCCTTTTTTTTTTTCCATTACTTTCTTCCTCTCAATCTTTTAGGTTTTATTTTCTTCATTCATTAAACATACAACATACATTTTTTCTTCTCTTACACTCTTCATGTGATTAGCTTCTAATTATTTATCCTTCATTTGCTCACACACCTATGTGATTGCTTGCATAGAGAAATAAATTATTTTTTCTGTGAATTTATATTTATTTTTGTAGTTATTTTTGAAAAATAACATTTGTATTGTATAATTGTTGTACAGATTGCAAAAATATATGCTAACACATACTTGGTTGCTTTTTAGGTTTCAAAGACAGAGTTAAAATTTAAAATTTGGGTGTTGCAATAAAGCAACTGAAACTATAGAAGAAGGTGAGATGGAAATGCTCTGAATGTTTTTTTTTTCTTGTGATAAATGCTCTGAATGTTAATCTAACTTTATGTTGCACTTTATATATATAAAACATTTGTATTGTATAATATAATATATAATTATTGCATAGATTTCACAAATATATGCTAATATATGCTTGGTAGCTTTTCTGGCTACATAGGAGAGTTATAGCTTGAAATTTAGAAAGTAAAAAAAAAATAGCAGCTCGATGCACTAAAACTCATGTTATGTGTAGGATTTCGGAAAGGGCTGGCCACAAGGGTGTATTCTACACAGTCTTATCTTGCATTTCTCGCAGATACCATTTTCGATGCTTGAACCTGAATAAAACATATGAGACTATAAAAGAAGGTGAAATAGAGATGCTTCTAATGTATATTGTATAAATCTAAGTATTTAATTATATGAGAAAATATATTTTACAAATGTATTTAGAATTTATTAGAAAGGCAAATTAAAAGAAGAAAAATGAGAGCCTTTTTTCTGTTGTCTCTTCTACTAAGTCTTCTTAAAACCCTATTAAACACAACAATTAAATACAGTAAAGCTCAATTGGATGGGAACCAGCCCCATGTTTGCTAATTTAAAATTTTATGTTTGTTAACTGATAAAATACCAAATGGGTACAATTAACACACTTAATACTTATTTATTCATTTATAATTGTATGTTATTCATTCATTCATTCGGATTTATGTCATGTTACTATAAACACTAAAGAAAATCATTTGTGCTGCATAACATTCGACCTTTTTCTATTCCAGATCTCTTTTTAAGTTCTTTATTGTTAGTAGTTTTCTTTTATTCAAAGTTCGATATCCGTATTAAAGTTTGATTAATTCAAATTTACATGTTTAAAAACCCATTCGAGGGCTGTCATCCTATCAAGCATTTGTTATTATTACTTTTGATTCTTTTTCATTTGAAACTCTTTTTACAAAAAGTTTCTTTTTCTATTTAGTTTTTTCTCATTGTTGATGCTTTTGCCACAACTATTAATTTTGTATAAAATTATGGTGCATAATAAATTATATAAAACAACACCTTAAGTATCCTATATTACTTAAAATCCATCCCACTAAACTAATTATAAAAATCCCTTCTAAATCTCTAAACAAGTTTTTTATCTGATACATAACACACAATTCCTATTTTTAAACCTTAAATCACGTTGACATTATTACAGATAAGGAAAATTTTGTTTTCCTTAGAAAACATGACTATTAAATCATTAATCATTAAGTAATAAAAGTTAGCAATAAATTCAACAATTATTAACTCTCATTGACAAAATTTCAAAAATAAGCAAAAAAAAAATTAAAAAAAAATTGTATATGTGTTATGGCTATTGACCGCCGGAAAAATTTCACAAACAACCTGCATTAACGTACTTCTTCATAAGTCTGTTGTTGAAGTTGCAAAGAGAAAATAAAAAATTGTGAAAAGAGACCCAAAAAAACTCGTAGTATGTGTGTTATGGCCATTGGCCGCCAGAAAATTTTTATAAACAACCTCCATTAACGTACTTCTTCATAAGTCTATTGTTGATGTTGCAAAGAGAGAAAAAAAGTTGCGAAAAGATACTCATTGTCAAAGGTATGATTTTTATGTATCAATTTGATAAATTTCATCCATATGCATTCTATTTATGTATCATAATGTTCAATGAAACGAACGGAACTGTAAATATTATTTATGATACATAGATATTTTTTTGACAGAGATATTACATGCATTCTGATACATAAAACTATTTCTGACAAAGGTAATCAATGATTTCTGATACATTCAATATATATTTTCTTATTCTGATGCATAAACATAAAGAAATTAAGTATTAAATTTGTTTTCTGATACATAGATATTTTTTTGACAGAGATATTACATGCATTCTGATACATAAAACTATTGGTAATCAATGATTTCTGATACATTCAATATATATTTCTTATTTTGATACATAAATATAAAGAAATTAAGTTTTAAATTCGTTTTCTGATACATATATATGTGTGTGTGTGTGATATGAGATTCGTCTGATACATCAGATTCTTATAGTATGTTTAATTTTTTTCTGAACGCAGGGAATGAACGATTGGAAAAGAAATTAGTTTCGGAAGATTATGATAAATGAAGATTGATTTGATTATTCAAATTTCAAATAATGAAGTTGTTGAGGAATTTGTGTAATTAAATGGAAAATATCTTAAATTGAGTGTGTTAATTCCTCAATTGTAGGCACTTTTAATGTTTTTTCCTTTTTTATCTCCAACTAATTGGTTAGTAATGTTTCATAAGCTTATGTATGAGAGGTTAAATAATGTATCATATTCGGGATATCATGTAATTAATATAAAAATTGGAAGAGAGGGTAATTAGGTAGCAAAGTGTTGAGATTTATGTTGTTTACACTAATTTTTATATGTTAGGAAATGGAGAAGAATGATATACGGTCTTATTTGTGAGAAGTATTCGTTACAATTCAAGGCTATCATTGGAGGAGATATATTAAAATTTGTTAGTTTTTTATTTGTTTAAATCTTATACATAGTTATAGTGTGAATTTAAGTATAATAATTTTATCTTTTGTGAGGTAAATACCATATTCTAAATTTAGGAATAATTGTATTAATTTCATAATAGATTTTGATTATTTTTGATTATTTATAAATACATAAAAGACGAGTCTCATGATTTCTTACATGCTCCCAAAATAAATGACATCTTAAAAAAAAAAATAGATATTTCTTTTTGTTATACCCTATTTTAACAAAAGGTCAAAATAACATACAACATATTGAAAATTTCTGGGTTAAATAAAGGAAGTCTCCATCTAATTAGTTCTACGGTGAATTAGGACACCTATCATAAGCTAAGTGATTAATATAAATTAAGACTTCATTTTTAGGTCTACTTAACTAAGCGATTCTAGGTCAGAGTTCTAGTTATCCTAAAGAGAAGGGATTAGACATCTTAAAGGATCCGCTAACTACGGTTAACCGGCCAAATTTAAGTTAGAAAGAAACATCTTTTACGAAGAATTCATTTTTATTTATTATAGAAAATGAGGAAAAGAAAAAGTTAGCAAGTGAGGCAAAGTGTGTATGAGAATAAAATTGAAACAAGACGAGAACATATTCCACGTTCAAAAATTTTAGAAGAAGATGTGTAATTAGCAAAGACATTTAGTACCTTATTATTAACAAATATACTTCTAACAAAAATAAATGGGAAGAGTTTCAATTACGTTGAACGTTGGTTTTATTTTTCTCGGGAATACATTTTTTGAAAGCTATTTATGTTTTCCATTGTTGAAAACATCTTCATTTAAAAAAAAAAAAAAAAGTGATTTAAAAGTTACAAATTGCATTAAATTATGCAAACTTTAAATTCTTTAAACAACCCCAAAATTTGTATTTTTTTGCAAGATTACAACTTTGTACCTTATAACCTCATTAAAGTTGTTTTGTTAAAAGAAAATTGTGTTTTGATCAAAGCTCAAATCTGTGTTTAAAGTAATAACATTGAAAAAGTTAAATAAAAGTTATCGACACACACAAAAAAAAAATTGAAATTGTTCTGTCATTTGATATTTTAATACTTGATTAAGAAACGATTCGCTTACGTCAACTAAATACTTTTAATGAGAACAAGGGACGACTAGTGAAAGATTAAGAAATATCAAAAATTGAATTCTTTTCGTTTTTCCCTTTTTGCAAAGTTGTTTGTGAGAAGAAAAAAGACTACACATGTAAACTTGTTTCTTCTAATTTTCAAATATAATATAGACATACAAAAAAAAAAACCATGTGTATATAAGAGAGAAAGCTAGCGACGTATATCCGAACTATATTACTACGGATTACTAATTCTAAAGTTCACATGCTCTAGGTCTATCGCAAATCACCATTTCTAAGGTTCAAGTATTCTAGGCCTAATTCCTTATCAGCAAAACCAAGAAAAATTAAAGCAACAATCAAATAAATAATAATTTTAATGAAATCCAAAATGAATCCGAAGGTATGTAAAGAAAGATAAAAAATGAGAAATATTATCTCCTCGACCCATATCACTTGCTCGGATAGAGGTTGGAGAATTAGATAATGAGGGTTCAAGCCCACTTTTTCCTCTCCCTTAACTACTCGTTGAAACATAGAGGGAAGACGAGAGACACGATCGAAAGGCGAAATGCAAGTTTGCTGGAATGAATGATGATATTGAGTCTCATTTGAGACTCCCCGCAACTCCGGCAAGCCATGTAAAATAAGAAAAAAAAAAAAAAAAATAGGAAACGGGGCATCAAATGTATATAAACAGAAAAGGAAGGCACAACACCATTAAGTCATGTACAGCTATGCAAGATCAAATCTTTATATCTTATTCTCATTATGAAAACGTACGTGAATTATAATTATACTCCCATAATTAAGTAAGGTATTGCCTTTGGAACACAATTTCCCTCTTTTCATTTAGAATCTTATATAAACTCTTCACGAAATTCAAGCCCTATATACCCCAAAGACGTTTCAATCATGGACGAGAATCTTATTCAAATCAAACATATTTTTAAAGTGAGAAAAAAATAGCACCAGTAGGTTCATGATTTCTAAAGCATATGTCGTGGCAACATACATATTTTAGAATCCAATACCAAGACCCACACTATTCATATGCTGGTATATATTTTCTGAAATATAAAACATACACGCAAAGGTTTAATACTAGCAGTGTCGACATATTTTCTGAAATATAAGATACACACTCAAAGTCGTAATACTTCTAATCAAAATATTCAAATTGTTGTTACTACAAAACGACAGAATTTTAATTAATAAAACTAGATCCTAATACACCTAACTTTAACAACAAAACAGAGGATGGAGATCGTTCATAATGTATTCCTCACATAGGCGAAAACAAGACACATGAAGAAAGAAAAATGGGGAAGAAAAGGGGGCGAAAAATTCACCTGCTACAAGTAGGGTTGTGTAAAAACCGAACCGATAAAAATGTTATTGGCTTATTGGTATTGGGTTATCGGGTTAACAGTTTTTTATTGGTTTTATAAAAAATTTTATTGGGTAAACGGTTCGGTATCGGTTTTAGCTTATTGGGTTATCGGTTTAACCGATAACCCAATAAAGATACACTAAGTTATTGTTTTATCCCTATTTATGTTATATATTTAAATCTCTCTCTTTATCTCTCTCTCTCTATATATATATAGATAGATAAATATGTGTATGTATATAGATTATATGCACTACAAATTCATAATTCAGTGATTCACAAAGTATTAATCTATTCAGGGCAACAAAGGCACAATATAAAGTTCGGCTATTATCGTAATAAAAAGCTTGAAGCATTTATAGCTTCCAACAATTAGGCTTCAATTTTTTTCCTAACTAATATTCAGTTCAAGTTTGAAGATTCTTGTAAACTAAAATGCATTGCGTAGGTTCTGGCGGTAATTAAGATTTCATTTTTTTATGTTAGTTGTTACTATTTCTATTTTATAAGTATTTTCTTATTGGTTAAACCGAAAACCGAACTGTTAAGGATCAAAAACTGATAAACCGAAACTGATAAGAAAATATCTTATTGGTTGGTTATTGGTTTTACATATTTAAAAATCAAAAACCGATAAACCAAACCAATAACACGTAAAACTGAATCGAACCGACCGATGCACACCTCTAGCTACAAGACAGTGAACTGGAGGACTTTAGATCACGAACCAACACTCGAACTTTGCGATTTCAAACTCAAATAGTGCAAAGAATATCGAAACTCATAGAGAAGTTAAGGACTGGATATTTGCGGAAAACAAATTTTCCTTTTGTATTGTAGTTTAGAATTTGTGGCTTCCAAAAAGAACTCTCTTTTTTTTGCTCCCTAATCTCCTGGTATTTATAGATGGGAAACTAGGGTTGATGGTGTTTCTTTTTGTTATTGGGTGGGAAATTGAATTCGAAAACCTGATTGAGTCAAAGCTTGCTTGGTAAGTGCTAAGGCTTCATGTGATTTGGTTTTGCGATTTTTCCAAATGGGGAGATTTGACTGGGATATGAACATTTTTTAGGCCTGAAATAAGAAAAGGAGACGAAGATATGTAAGAGATGTCCAAGATTTGCATGAAAATGGCAAGGAAGAGTCTGTCCATGGTGAAAGAAGCATGAAATCTTCTCCAAAAATGGGTAAGAGTACAAACAACGCTTTTGGAGAAAAGATGAGTACATCCAAATTTGATTTAGGGCTTTGAGGGTAATTTGGGTATTTTGGATAGGCAAAGCAAGGTTATTTAGGGTAACTCATGGTAAAAGGGACCCTAGGATTTTAAATGGGATGGTGACTAACTAATAAGAGGGAGACACGTGGCAAAGATGTGCTGAGAGTGTGTCAAACTTATGCAAGGTATGGAAGGAGTGCAATAAGAGTGTGTTTGGCGTGTGTTATGCCCTTTTGGCGCCTTATGTGGCACAAACATGACATCCACGTGGTGCTGAGGTGGAAGGGAGGAGAGAAAAAGTGGGCTTTATGGGTCAAATCTTGAAATTGGACCAAATTGCAAGAATATTGTAGAATAGGCTGATTTAAAATGTCTTCTTTCTTATGTCCTTTGGGCTTTCTAAATGAATGTAGATAACACTTTTAATAAAACATGTTACAAATATCCGAATAAATGACAAAGATCATTTGAAATTAAAATATAAATATTTAAACAAAGTTACATGATAAAACGATAATATTTATAAAGAAGGAAGCCATAAAATACTTATTCGATTAAAATAAATATCTTTTTATGAAAGTTTAGGAAATGCAACGATAATTTAACATATAATAATAATAATAATAATAATAATAATAATAATAATAATAATAATATCGATGATTCTTAGTTTTTTAAAAAATACAAATAGTTGAAACACTAACATAGACTCTTAATTATAGGAATATTGGGTGTCAACAGCTGTCCCTCTCTGGATGGAAAGGATGAAAGAATTTTCGAACAAAGAAGTTGACTAGTAACCTAATTTTATCTCAGTCAATCGAATCTAGGAAGATATGTATGAAGAATGTTAGGGAGGATTGTGGCTGAACTTCGGTCTTCAATTGCCTACATATCTCGGGTTGCATGAGAATCAGATCATATGTAGTTCAAGACTTGTAATACTTATACATTAGGAAACAAAGATAGACACGATCTTATAAAGATTGTCTTAACATCAAATTATGATGACACTGGGTATATTGATTCAGGAATCTTGATCATTGAGGTGTCGATGTAAGTAAGATATTTTAAGAGTAAGGTCATCAGATGTCCGAGGTAGACTCCAATCTTTGTTGGGAGTTTGATCCTCATTTCCAATATATTACCCCAGTTCACTGCTAAGAAATGGTTCCACGTTTGTGCTAAAGTTCCTATGAAACATGAACTAGATAAAGTAATTAGTACACAAATAATAAATGCATTGAGTGAATTAATGAAAATAACACCTCTCATACGTTAGTTTATGCAGATGCAGTATTGCAAGCTGAAAACAAAGCTTATGAAGTTTTAGGCCGATGATTCATAAGAATGATGTTGTTCGGCAATAAAAATGAGTCCTTAACCAAGTAAATTATGATGATGAGGCATTTTCATCCAAATGATTAATGGATGAAGGCTTTCCTTAAGCCAATGATTTATGAAAAATAACTTTTGCAAGCAATAGATTTCTCTAAAGCATTTATTTGGTGTATCCGTAAGTTTTTGTGCATTTATCAAAAAGCAATTGTGCAGTACATTTGAAAGCGATTGCGCGGTGCTATGAAAGAAATGAAAGCTATGCAGAGTACGAAATAACTTAAAGCGACTGTGCAATGCCTTAGAAGAAAACGAAAGCCATGCGTAGTGTAGAATAACTTAAAGCAATTGTGCAATGCATTTATGCTTATGCTGAGCCAATAAAGTTATATGCAATGCGTTTGTGATTATGCACAACCGTTAAAGTCATGTGTACTTCAATTCAACATATATTAAAGCATTTTTACGGTGCGTGTACGGTACATTTTAGAGCATATATGCAAAATAATTGAAAGTCGTGTGTAGTGCATTTTAAAGTAATTTGAAGCGATTGTGCAATGCATCTGTTCTTATGCAGAGCCATTATAGACATGTACAATGCATATTAACATATTTTAAAGTAGTTGTGCAGTGCATGTGTGGTGCATTTAAAGTGTATATGCAAAGCAGATGAAGCCATGTATTGTACATTTTAAGCATTTGAAATATTTATACAGTGATTTTGAAGGAATTAAATAGGTCAGATAGAAGTTATATGCAACGCATTAAACCTTTTTTGTAAAATCTTCAAAATCATTTATCAATATTACTACAAATTCATAATTTCTTCTAGATATTTTTTTAAGGGATATCAAACCATTCGAGGTGCAATCCCCACAAGACTGAGAATGCCATTAACTTTTTCATTTCTGCTAATCTGTAGAACCTGTGTCCAAAATTTTTTTATAAGTTTGGGGGATGGTTGATTTGTGTTGACTTTAAAGGTCTGGCTCTTGATACTTCGTACTCCCATCTTTGTTTGGACTCATAAACCCATCCACTTTCAATATTGGCTGATAGATGATAAAGAAAATATTTGATTAAAATTTATTTAAAATAATAGATAAATAAGAGTAATAAATAACTTGATAACTAAAATATGCAAATATGCATAGTAGTAAAAATGAAATTCTGCCAAACTTTGAATTATGACATAATGTGAAACAATGCGAACGTCCTTTCTCCCAAGCGAATATCCCTTCTTCCTTCAATTACTTGGTTGAACCAACATTCTTCCATATCTCTTGAGGTCTTCTCAACCGTTTTCTTGAAACAATGCCTTTAAAACTGTCCCAGTTTTGACTTGAGAGAAATGCTGATGCTCTATAATGATGAGATCGAGCCTTGTATAGGATGCCTATGTATCCTATCAATAGTATCGGGACGAGCCTAGTTCATGAAATACTCTTAAGAAGATTAAAATCTAAGGGGTCGAACCCTCTGTGGGTTGCCTACGTATCCTATGGAAATCAGACCGAACGTAGTTCATTACATATGATATAAAAAGGGAGAAAATAATTTTTCTTCTAATGTGACCGAGGCCAATGTGGGCCACCTACGTATCCGCCAAGAAAGTCAGGTCAACCGTAGTTTGCATTACAAGCAAAGGGATTTTTGGAAAATTTCTACTTAAGAGACCAAACCCGACATAGATTTTCTATGTATTCTCCCCAAGGGAACTAGGTCATTCATAGTTTCATTATATAAAAAAAGAGACATTATAAGAAAAATAAGTAAATACTTCTAAACATAGTATCTCTTAATAGCATCTGCATTGATAACCTCGTCTACACTTCACTATCGATTTCTGCTAGGGTCAATGCTCCGCCTGTCAGTACTCAGTGAATGATGTAAGGCCCTTGCCAGTTGGGCGCAAATTTTTCCTTAGCCTCATTCTGGTGCGAAAATATGCACTTCAACACCAATTTTTTCGGTTTGAATTATCTCGATTTTACCTTCTTATTGAAAGCTTTGTCCATTCTATTTTGATAAAACTGCCCATGAAAAACTGCATTCATCCCTTTTTTCATCAATTAGCATCAATTATTCATACCAATTTTGAATCTATTTGGCATCACTCAACTCAGCTTTCTGAATGATTCTTAAAGACAATATCTCTACTTCTGCGGGAAACACTGTCTTTGTTCCATAAACCAACAGATAAGGTGTTGCTCCAGTAGAAGTCCAAATAGTGGCACGATAGCTAAGAAGGGCAAATGACAATTTCTCGTGCCAATGCTTGTAGTTATCAATTATTTTTCGCAGTATCCATTTGATATTCTTGTTGACAGCCTCAACTGCACCATTCATCTAAGGCTAGTAAGGGGTGGAATTACGATAAGTAATCTTAAACTTCTCACATATCTCACGCATCAAGCCACTATTGAGATTAGCTTTATTATCTATTATAATCGACTCAGGAACTCTAAATCAATAAATAATGTTATTGCGAATAAAATTTGTCACCACTTTCTTTGTCACAGACTTGAATGAACAGGTTTCTACCCATTTGGTGAAATAATCAATAGCTACCAAAATGAACCTATGTCCATTTGATATGGATGGCTCAATAAGACCGATGACATCCATGCCCCATACTGCAAATGACCAAAGAGAACTCGTCACATTGAGTTTATTTGATGGAACATAAATTAAATCACTATGAATTTGACGTTGATGACATTTTGCACAAAGCGAATGCAATCTGTTTCCATTTTCATCCAGAAATATATCACACGAAGGATCTTCTTTGCTAAAATAAAACCATTCATATATGGCCTGCACATGCCTCCATGTATCTCTTCGGCTAACTTGGTCGCCTCCTGAGCGTCGACGTATCTTAATAATCCTAAATTTGGAGTCCTTCTATAAAGGATTTCTCTATTTAGGAAAAAGTGATTTGCTAATCTCTGAAGTGTTCTCTTTTAAATACTGGTTATGCCTTCTGGATAGTCTCCCTCCTTGAGATATCTCTTGATGTCGTAGTACCAAGGTTTTCCATTCGGCTCCTCATCTATATGAAAACAGTAGGTCGGTTGGTCTTATATAGTCACCTTGACAGGATCTATATATATTCCCCATAGAATTGGGCTATGGGCAAAGTGGGTTGGTCCAATAATTGGGCTTCATTTTATCCACATAAAAAGGGACAAAGGCCCATGACCCAACAAAATTCACCTGTTTCAAGGAAGTGAACTGGAGGACTTTAGATCATGAACCAACACTCAAACTTTTCGATTTCAAACTCAAATAGTACAAAGAATATCAAAACTCGTAGAGAAGTTAAGGACTGGATATTTGTGGAAAATAAATTTTCCTTTTGTATTATAGTTTAGAATCCATGGCTCCTGAAAATAACTCTCTTTTTTTTTCGCTCCCTAGCCTCCCGGTATTTATAGATGGGAAACTGGGGCTCATGGTATTCCTTTTTGTTCTTGGGCGGAAAATTGAATTCTAAAACCTGATTGAGTCAAAGCTTGCTTGGTAAGTGCTAAGGCTTCACGTGATTTGGTTCTATGATTTCTCCAAATGGGGAGATTCGACTGTAACCTTTGGATATGAACATTTTTTAAGCCTGAAATAAGAAAAGGAGATGGAGATATGTAAGAGATATCCAAGATTTGCATGAAAATGGCAAAGGAGAGTCTGTCCATGGTGAAAGAAACGTGAAATCTTCTCAAAAATAAGAAAGAGTACAAACAACGCTTTTGGAGAAAAGATGAGTACATCCAAATTTGACTTAGGGCTTTGAGGGTAATTTGGATAATTTTGATAGGCAAAGCAAGGGTATTTAGGGTAACTCATGGTAAAAGTGACTCTAGGGTTTTAAATGGGATATTGACTGACTAATAAGAGGGAGACATATGGCAAAGATGTGCTGAGAGTGTGTCAAACTTGTGCAAGGTGTGGAAAGTACAATAAGAGTGTGTTTGGCGTGTGTTATGCCCGTTTGGCGCCTTAGGTGGCGCAAACATGGCATCCATGTGGTGCTGATGAGGTGAAAGGGGGGAGAGAGAGAAAGTAGGCTTTATGAATCAAATCTAGAAATTGGGCCAAATTGCAAGAATATTGTAGAATGAGCTGATTTAAAATGTCATCTTTATTATGTCCTTTGGGATTTCTAAATTAATTTAGATAACACTTTTAATAAAATATGTTACAAATATCCGAATAAATGACAAAGATCATTTGAAATTAAAATATAACTATTTAAACAACGTTGCATGATAAAATGATAATATTTATATAGAAGGAAGTCACGAAATACTTATTCGATTAAAATAAATATCTTTTTGCGAAAGTTTAGGAAATGCAACGATAATTTAACATATAACCATAATAATAATAATAATAATAATATCGATGATTCTTAAATTTTTAAAAAATACAAATAGTTGCAGGACTTTCATAAACTCCTAATTATAGAAATATTATACATATATTTTTTTGAGCTATCAAAATTATGTAGAAGCACAAAGAGATGATTTGAAAGAAAGACGTAGCAAAATTGGGTGTCAACACTTTTTATCTCAAAATAATAAATAAATTCTTGTACACTTACATACAAGCAATAATATAAAAGGATCCTTAAAAAATGACTCAACTTCCTCAAATTTGCTAGAAGTCTTTTAATTTTGGAAAAGTTTTGTTTTCTTTAAATCAACTCTGGATGATTGTGGCTATGTGTCTCTCAAGTTCTATTTTCCTCAACTCTTTTATTGAAATTTTAGAGAGCTCAATAAGTTTATCATTGTGGCAAGAAAAATTAAAATTGGAGAGCAGAAGCTCTTCTCTGTGTGTGTTTTATTTTTTTAAATTCTTAAAAAAATTATACTTCTATTTTTAAAGCTGTGATTAAATTTTATACTTGAGAGATGAGGGATCGTACAATTGGGGGTAAGAACTCATTGTTGGCTTACCTCTATATGATTACACAGTTATGTGTGGCTACGGGAGTACTGGAACTCCCTGGAATAGATGAGATGCTTGAGGCCATGAGGACCACTAATTTGGGCCTAATTAGAGATGCATCCAACCCAATGGGCTAACAAGTGAGGCAGGCAGTAGATATCTTTGAAGCTTTTTTCCTGCTAGGTGTCAGGCTGATACTACTGTGACAGCTGAAGTAGGTGGACAGATAAAGAGGATGCAGACCGATGCAACGGGTATCTCTAGTGCCCCACCTTCAGTCCAGTCTGTTCCACCCAGGCCACGAGGTATGCCCTCCGGTATTATGATGATTTCACAGGCCCTATGGATAGAGTTTATGACCAGATTGGCCTCACTAGAGGCTAAATTTGGTTCTATGGAAGGAGGTGTGATGCCATGGCTGGATACACAGTTCGAGAACCAGGATAGACAAGTCTAAGGGCGCCTGGATGCTTTTGAGTCAAGGATTACTGGACATTTAAGTGGTGGGAAGATGCTCGATGTTGCTAAGATCAGATTCGAGGTTGTGAAAATTAAGAAAATGGTCATAGAGCTTTATGATAGACCAGTGGTTGCAGAGCCTATAGTAGAGACGGTGATTCCTGCTATCAATATTCTGAATATCTGGATGATTCCAGAGCTGAGACTTATAGATATTGAAGATGAAATACAAATAAAAAAAAGAGAAAGCGTGAAGAGAAAGACGCCAGGAAGAAGGCCAGGGCAGAAAGCATACAGAGAGAGCGGGACCTAGAGACACATGTCCGTGAAATGGCATCTAGAGTTGGTGGTTCAAGTTCACCAGTTAGTGATATTGAGGGGGATAGTGTTGTGACCCCGACTATTGATGATCCAGTCCCGGTAGCTGATGGGATGGGATTGATGAGAGCAGGACCCGATCTGAGAGCCCACGTACTGCATTGATGAGACGACGCCTTGAGCTCCTAGGTGTGACCTTCCAGCCTTACTTTATTTATTTTTTGTAGCACTGAGAGCAGTGCAATGATTTTTTAGTTGGGGTGTGGGTATCTAAAATCTAGGAGTAGCTGCAAAGTATACATAGATGAAAGTCTGTTATGACTTGCAGGTTTTTGGGTGCTGACAGCTGAGATAGGGAGAAAATCAGCGCCTATGGTAGCAAATTATTTTTAATTATGATTTTTGAGGATTTTGACAAATTCAAATTGTAATGAAAAATTGTGATTTTGATTTTTATTGATTTGTAGATGTGAAAACACTATTGATTTGAAATAATTATGCTGAGAATCTGTGTTAAATGAAAATTGTATTGAAAAATTAACCCCTCCAAAAAATTTGTTTTACTATGTGATATGTATATATATGTGAGACTGTTGTGAATCTGGAAATGACATTAGAATTAGGGATAGAACAATTAGGGACAAACAGTTGCATAGATGGATAACTAGTACTTAGTAATGTAGCCCTATGCAAGTGTGTGTGAGGTCTACTAAGTTCCTGGTGTGTCAGAATCTAAAACTTGCTCGGTTTCTTTTACCTAGGACTAGGATAGTTAAGTAGGAGATGATCATATGCCCTTTTTGTGTGAGTTCACTTGAGCCTAAAATGTCCCAACCAAAAGAATGAATTTCTTCGATCCAAATATTTGAACCTTAATATACCAATTTTGTTGCTTACACCAATTTCACCTTCCTATTTTTGTACAATGAATATGTTTTGGCCCTGGTCCTCTTTGGACATTGTGCACCTCAACTCAGGCAAATCGCCTAAGTTGAGGGTGACTATTATAGGAGTGCGTAGAAGAAAACGAGTATGAAGAAAATGCATAGAAGAAAAATAGTTGAAACTTGAGAAGGTGTGGTGAAAATAAAAGAAAGAAAAGTTGTAATTTAAAGTAATTAGAAAAAGGAAAATAAAAATAAAAATAATAAAACCGCATTTGGCTCAAACTGAATGTGATTAAAAGAAAAAAGGAGACATGAGGGTGAAAATTAAAGAAGAAATGAAAAAATAAAGTGGACCCGAGAAATGCATAGTGTTTAGGAGGCTTACAAGCTGAATAAAGTCCTATAGTGATCTTACTATGACTGTATGAAAACTTAGGAAAAGAGAATAAGGGCAAGCCTATGGTATTCTATATACACTGGTGTTACTTCTATTTGAGCGAGAGAGTCATTTTTTATATCTCTGAATAGATTGTGTAGTCATATAAAGAGTGAATGGAATTTCTTTGATTGTGAGCGCACATAGGTTATGTTGCTAGGTTGCTAGATTGTTTAGTGAATGTAATTTGTGTCTATGCCCAGTTGTCTATTGCTAATGTAATGCCACCATTGGATTCCCTCTTGTTTCTATATGTGCTAAGTCGTTATACGCAGTTTAAGTTTTGAAAGTTAAAATTAGGAGGGAAACAACGAGATTGAAATTGAGTTCAAAATCACTACCGTGGGTAACTTAAGATCTTCCTGTTTAAGCATCGTCTCTGTGCTAGAAAATAGTTTTTGATTTTGTTTTCCTGAGGACATGCGAAAGTCTAAGTTGAGGGTGTTGATGTATCGTAGAAACACAACACTTTTAATGCTTAAAATCGCAAATTTATGCATAAACTTAGGATATTTTGTTAGATATGTGCACTTTGGTGTAAATTGCAGGTACAACAGTTCTACAATAGTGTTGGAATAAAAATAAAAGAAAAAGACCAATTCTAATCAAGGTACGAGTCAGCTATCGAGTCGTAAACATTCAATACGACTCATATGTTGAATCGTATACACAGTAGAACCAAAATCCAATCTGAAAAGATAAGTATGGGAAAGATACAACTCAAGTATTCAACTCATAAGTTAGGATACGAGTCTTACAGAGAAGTCGTAAGCACAACAGAACCTAAGCTACCATCCAAAAGTTGAAGTCTCGGAAGTATACGATTCAAAAGTCTGAGTACGACTTGTATAGGGAAGTCGTACACAAATCAATGTTTAAAGCTTGGAAGGATAGAAGTCCTAGGTGGAAATGAGTGAAGGACGCGAGTCATATACTCCGGTACGACTCGTAAGCAGAAGTCGTATGCTGAACAGAAAGCTGAAGTCTTGGGAGATCAGACATTGGAATAGATACGAGAAGGCAGGGTACGACTCGTATGATGCCAGTACGAGTTGAATACCGAGTCATACCGATTACCGACATAACTTTGCCTTTTCCATTTTTATGAGGATTTTTATGTTATTTTGAGATACTATAAATACTCCGAGTTTACCTTTTATTAGGTTACGCTCTCTTCCGTTGTATTATAATACTTTACATATTTTTACAATTATTCTTGAGATTTTCGATTTTTGTTCAATTCAGGACTTTGAAGTTTATTCATCTTATTCTTGTGCAATTAATTATATGTGTTCTTCATTGATGATCATGGTTTATCGCATAAACAAGAGCGACTAATCTCCTTGACTAGGGTTGTGGGGACCCTGGCAGATTAGCTACGTAGAGGAAGTGTGATACTCATCGCAATAATTAATCTCAAGCATCTGCAGGAGCTTGAGATAGTCTGTCTTTGCATCCATCCCTAATAAGGAGTTTGTGATTGGGAAAAGAAGATTTAAAACAGTGATTTGGGATTTTTATCTCCACCTTTTAGTCCCCGCATCCCATCAATCACTTGATCCTAACCAGTGATAGTGAATTGAGGTCGAAACAATGAGAAACAAGGAGATACCCTTGAGACCTAATAAGTAAAGGGTGAGATTTATCTTCGCGCCTAATAAGCGGCTGATAATACCTTTCTTGTAGACTTTGCATGCAGAACAATAGAATAGTTGGATTGATCACGAGAATTTACGGAGTTGAGAGGCCAGGGGGAACACAAGCCTAGTGTTCGTCTTCTACTGTCTACAACTCAAAAGCACTCAAGATTCGGTTACTACATGCGATTAATACTAAAACCTCCTATTTACTTTCTTGTACTGCTCATGGATTAGATTAAGTCAAACAATTGTTCACGTCTTCCCTGTGGGATCGACCTCAACCTAGTTGAGTTATTATATTTGCAATCAACCACAGTATACTTCTATATGAAATGTAACCCTCACAACCCGCACTGTTGTTACAGTTTCACCATCGTCCCTACCTCAATCCTCTTTCTCCTCCATTAATTAGTTATACATTTTTAGTATTAACTTAGAAAATAATAATTTCATAATTGTTAAAAGACCTTGAAATTAAAAAATTTCCGAGTAGTCAAACAAGAACTGTCAATCTTGAAATAGTAATTTCATTAATCAGAAGACTTGAAATAAATTATAAGACACCAATTAAAACAAGGATTTGTAAGAAAGGGGTGATAAAAACACCCCTGCTAATTCCACCTAATGATAATAGAATCTGCTGATAAAAGCTTTTTATCACCCATGCTAATTCCACCTTTCTTTTTGTGTTTGTTTTAAAGGGTGTTTGCAGTGGTGGGGTTGGACGGGGCGGCGAGAGAGGGTGAATTATTTGGGGCTTTTGATTAGTTAGTGTTGCTGAGTTGATTTTCCATCAAATTCCGTTGGAAATTTTGAATTTGAGGCTCCGCCGCGGCAGCACCGCCATGGCCGAAAATTGCATCTAGTGGTGCTGTGTTCGAACTCAAATTTGTAGCGATTGGCTTAGTAGATTTTAGGGCTTTTTGGTGGGATATGCTCGCGGGAGGCTGGCGCTGCTCCTGATGTTGCTCCGTCGCCGTCAAACTCGCTGGAGCTTCGGCGACGGCGGTCAACAGTGGTTGCTCCGTAGCTTTCTTAAGAGGGGTGGTATGAGAAGATATATATATATATATATATATATACCCCCTCTTTCTCCCTAGATCCAAGATTTCATCTTTTTCCCTTTTGGGTTTTTGATATCATCATTTTAGCGGCATTTTTTGATACCCAATTGGTTTTCTTGGATTAAATTTGCAGCCAAAGCACATTGGAAATGATATGTGGGATGTTGCAATGGAAAGGCGGGACAAGAAAATGATGGAGATGCTTGCTTCTCCTTCTTCTTCTTCTTCTTCTTCTTCGTCTTAGGCCATGTTTCTCATTATTTGGTACTTTAATTAGTTGCCCCTTTTAATATTATCATTTTTGTTTTGATGCTAATGAGGGAGATTTCCGTTTGTCTGTTAGATGAATTAGGGTTGTTCTTCTGTTCTGTTGATTGGTGGTCGAACTTGCTTACTTTTGATTAAATTTTGATAAAGGGTGCCCTTTGATGATGAAATTTCGTGCATGATCTTGCTTATGAGCTCCAATACTTACCCAATTTAAGAGTTGAAAAGTGAGCTTTAGCGTGTGTTCCATGTGGAGGAAAATATTTTCCATGAAAAATATTTTCTAGGAAAACAAGTGGTTTCTTACTTATTTTCTTGTATGCGTTATGTAAGTAAAAAATGCTATCCTGAAAGCATTTGTATATATCTAAAATAAGACACAACTAATAGAATGGGGTTGTTGCTGGGATAGGTGGTTGGAGGGTGGTAGGAGACAATGCGACTTGTTTTCCCTATTTTCATTAGGGAAATCATTTTCCTTATGTTTCTAAAGAAAATATTATCCAAAAATTTTTATCAACAGAATACAAGACGATAGGAAAACATTTTCCATAAAATGCTTTTCTCCATATCGAACACCCTTAATTATTCTTTTTCATTCTAACCAGTATCATTTTCTTAACTGACCTTTTATAACGTGTTGTCCCTATTAGCTCACGCTGTACCTTGATTATTTACCAGATACCCCCAACACATGTACCACGTCACTCTGCCTTCAAGGCATAAAGAGATGGGAATAAAATCATTCAGCTAGTGGTTTCTGCCTTGGGTAGGATTTGGACCTTGATCTCTTGTGGTTGTCATTTGAAATGATCATTAGGTCACATCCTTGAATGCTTTTCAATAGACCTACTATTCGTCCAACATTCCGTAAATTCTTCTTAATTTTTTCGAAAGAGATGTTAACGAAACAAAGAAGAAGCTGAGGGAAAATAATACCAAAAACTTCCCTTAATTGTGCTCTATCTTTGATGAAATGAGTTTTATCGATCCAGCTGTTTCTAAGGGCTAGTTTGTGTTATGGTAAAGTGGTAGACAGTCATGGTCCATGGAAATCTTAAAATGTCTTGGCTTATCAGGCAACTGATTGCTAATAATTTGATTACTAATTAATAGTAACATAAATAAGCAACTTTCATCAGAGTGGTACCCATGACATTCAGTTTTCTAAAAAAGAAGTAGTACCCATGATCATTGAAATTAGGAATCAAAGTAAAATAAGACAAGGTTGTATCTATAAGTAAATACATAAACAATGGTTGAGACATGTTTTCATATTCTGATTGTGATCATTCTGGCTAACATATGAATACACTATTCATTAGTATCAGAGTTCTTAGGGGTCATAGAGGAAAATTAAGTAATGCTTTACGGGCAGGTGGCAACCATATAATTTTGAAAACAAATTAATTACTGGAAAATGGCTACTAGAAGTGTCTGTTAAGTGTGTCAAAGCTTTTCTATTTTATCTCACTACTCGAATTACGAACTATTTTCGCCATTGCTATCAACTTAAAAACCTCTAAGAAATTATATTCGGGTGAAAAAAGGTGATGAGTTTCAAGTTTCAAATATTTTGGAGTACAAGAACAACATTGCAAGGTTAGTGTGGCTGGTATCCGAGCAAGTAAAGCTTGCATCTAATCCATCAATTTTGTGCTTCAGCAATGAAGTATTAAAAGAAGCTTATCTTTGTTTGCACTGTGGTTTAAAAGTTCCAACTTAAAAATTGGTGTATCTTTAACCTCAGTTTGAGAAGCAATATTTGCCACGGTACGAGGAGAAGCATTTTGTAGGTTAATCATAAGTTCGATTCGCATGTGATTACTGATTCACCCATAATCCATTAGATTTATCAACTATAGTCAAGTCTATAACTTGGCATTTAGCGATGATTTGCCTTTCTACTTTCTTATGATTAATGGATTCCCCAAAGCTGGTTTGAAGAATCTAGATGGTCGACGCCCTCTCCATGTGTTTTTCTCTAAGCAATGAATGTTTTGACTAGGCCTGTCGTGAATGACAAGGGCACATTTATTGTGTGGTGGATTTGGAGGATGAACTGCCTAGCTCTCACTATCACTATGGTGATGAATGATGATACTATCCGTTGCTTATTGAAAATCAGTTTAGATTCTAGGCTATCTCCTTGAGTTCGGAACTAAAATGATACAGAAAACTAATTAAATCACAAAAATGGGACGTCAAAATTGTACTGGACATAACTGGGATATATAGCTCCATCAGCACTATCCTAGCTAGCGAATGTCAAATCCATAACGGAGCTATATATTGCAGTTTTTAATATATGCTCCCTTAAAACCCTCCAGCGGGATATCTTGCCGTTAAAACTGGTGTAAAGCTTCCCCAAGCTTTGATTCTCCCATTTTCTGAACAAACTTCACTAAAACAACGGAGACACAACATATTGAACGTGTAGAACAAGATTTTGGGCTTGAGAATTTGGATAAGAGTCGACTTTCTTCAAAAGAGATAATTTGAATTTCGTAAATTAACTTGTGTATTATTGATTCTCGAAGTGAGGCTTAAAAAGCTATAAACAAATGATCCAAAAGTGGAGCAATTAAAAAAGAAATTAAAACTGTTCTAGTAGTTAATTTAGGAAATTTAAAACTGCCTCTTTTGAAGAAATTTTCAACTTTGCCGAAGTGGATTTTCTTTTTTCAAATTTTAAGTCCACAATCTTGTTCTACACCCGCATTATATTATGTACTAGATATCAAGGAGCCCGTGCTAGTATATATCACTTTTTATCTCAATTTAATAGAATTTAGATAGTAAATCATATTTTTTTTATATGTTTTTTGATATTTTAAGTTATTAACTATTGTAATTTATAATATGTATTTTTCAAGTAATATATGTTACTCTCCTTGTCCGAATTTTTGTGGTATTGATAAAATTTGAGAGTCGATTAATTTTTTTAAATATTTTAAGTTGCTAATTATTGTGATTTATAATACTTTGATTTTGTTCCAATTTTAGTGGCACTGATATAATTTCGAGAGTCAACCAAATTTTTATATCTTTTAAATATTTTGAGTTGTTAATTATTGTGATTTATAGTAAGTTTTACGTAATTTTTAAAAAATATATAGCCGATAAAAAAGAAAAGTAAGATAAACAAATTAAAACGGAGAAAAAATAAAAGGGGAGGCAAAGATAGCCAATGAAATTGTGCCAAAGCAGACATGTTGACCTGCTGCCTACTTTGGCCCGAATTCATTGGCCCCTTTGCCCTTCATAAGTAAAATCTCAGTCTTAGGAGAATTTTTCAAAAAAATGGGAGAATGAAAGGTTGGAGGAGTTACGTGACATCATAATGACAAGATATGGGAGATTTGGCCATTTGCTGCCCACTGACAATGGGACCTTATATAAACAACAATAATATACCCAGTGTAGTCTCAAAAATTGGGGTCTGAGCAGGGTAGAGTGTACACAAATCTTATCTCTACCTTGAAAATAGAGAGACTGTTTCCAATGACACTTGGCTCAAGAAAAATAGTCCCGAAAAAAGAAGTAACAAAAGTACGAGAAATAACAAACACTTAAGAAAAATAGCAGGTAGTAATAGAATAGAAGCTACAATAAAATAATCGAGGTACAAGACACAACATATAGTAATAGAAAATCGAAGGACAAGAAACTACAGGAGTAATACTACGACTACTAATATGAGTGGACTACATGACGACACATTGCTACCTGATAACTTTCTACTCTAATCCATGTGTTCCACACCCTCCTATATAATGGCATGTCCTCGGTAAGCTGAAACTATGTTATGTCCTGTCGAATCACCCATCCCCAATGCTTCTTTGGTCTGCCTCTACCGCTTTTGAGACCATTATCAACCTCTCGCACCTCCACACTGGGGGCATATGTGCATCTCCTCTTGACATGCCCGAATCATCTCAACATCACTTTCAACATCTTATCCTTCATCAAAACTACTCCCACCTTATCCCTGATATCCCCATTTTTAATCCTATCTATCCCCATATGCCCAGTCATTGGTCACAACATTCTCATTTTTGCAACTTTTATCTTCTAAAACATGAGATTTCTTGACTGACCAACACTCCCCCATACAATAAAGTTGGTCTAATCACTACTCGGTAGAACTTATCTTTAATTGCGATAAAACCCAACTATAACAATTTTTAATTGCGATAAACCCAGTTATGTTTCAATATTGATGATAGGGATGAGTGTGGCACTTTGCCCTGATTCATTTTGAGGAAATATATGGGGTTATCAGAAATTGAGTGCTTTTCTGTTATGCAAGTGCTAATTGGAAATGTTATACCTTTTTTGGGGGAAGGTTTGGGGGGGGGGGGGGGGGGGGTAAGGTCCATATTTGAGCAAATACCTTTGTTGCCTTCCTCTTTGCCACTTGTGTCTTTTTAAGGTTTCTAAGGAATCCGAAAAATTCAGTGATTAAATGGTGAGTCATTCCGAAAATGAGTCAATAAAATTTGGAGAGATGGATCTTGTATGTTGTTATCAGTTTACAAACAAGGAATTTCAACCAAAGTAAGAACAGTCTGGTGATAGTCTGGTGCAATTATTGCCACTTGTGTAAGTTCAGGAATATCCTATATAGTTATCTCGTATCTCTCTTTTTCTTTTCGTATGATTTTGCTTAAGTTCAGTTCCTTGTTAATTCCGGCTTTCTGAAAAAACCTTGTAGCTAGTATGATTTCTTACTGAATCATACCATTGTGTATGATTTATAATCACACTGTTACATAAACTTTTATAATCTTCAGGACAAGCCATCACTTTGAACTTCTATTCTCAAGAATGGTATCAAGGTTGTAGACATTGCAGTTCAGGCAAATGCCAGCTATTGACAAATTTCCCACTTTGTTGAATATAGAATCGAGTACCATTTTTGAATCACTCCTTAGATCACCTTATTCAAAACCTAAGAGCGAGATGTTTATGTGGCTTAGTTCATGTTAGGTACTTCCTGATCTTTCCAATTTTCCTCCATCAGTTTCCGAGCTGCTTCATCAATTTCAGAATTTTCTTCCAAGTACTACGAGCTTCATCGTTATTAACATTCCATCGGCATTCTATCATTGTTGGATTTGTGAAATGCAAGGTTGCCACTTGACACTGAAAAGGAGAGATTTTACAGCTGTCGGTGCATGTGACCTTGTTAATTTAAGTTGTCATTGTATATCTTCTAGTCCATTGTCATGCTGGTGTATATTTCTACTTTGGTTCTTTTCCTTCTTAATTTCAACATATTTTGACAAGAGTGAACATCGCATTGGTTCAGATTGCTACTTTCTGTTACGATGTATTCATGTGCATCAAACTTGTACTTATATTGTACATTGTCTAGTGGCCTTGCAGGAAACCTGCGTTTGGGAATAAACTGGTCTCCAAGTCTTGAGATCATGTGCAAAGTACTTTATTATCGTCTTTCTTCCTTTTCCCGTTGCTGGATTTCCATTGCCTAGGAGCTTTATAATAATGAGACAGTTGTGAAATGCTTCTTTGTTGAATCTGGTGCAGTTGCTGGTTTGTGTTTGAACTTTTGTGGAATTTTCACTATTGAACCTTTACTTGAAAAGTGTGATTAACTGGAATTCTCTCTGTAACACTAAAAGCACTGAAATTGGTACCTGGCCATTATTGTAGAATGCATCCCAGATGTGTTCCTAATCAAACAAGGGCTTTGTTCTTCTTGTAATAACGACACTTGATGTGTGGGCTATGTGCACGTTACTGGTTCAAATCCTACCACTGAAAAAACCCTGTTCGGTAAGTGGAGTAGGGTAGAAAGATGGGGTTGTTATTCACCTAACTTCGAACTGTATGCTACTGGACCTTGGGAATTTTCGTTTATATAAGAAATGTTCTTAAATGAACAAAGAAAAAGGTGAAATTTAGACGATTGATTGAGATAGGTAGGTAATGGCACTTTTTATCTAGAGTCTCTATAAATATAGTGCATGCTTAAGATATATTAGTACTTATCTGGGTTGATCTTTAGTGCGTTCTTTTCCATTCAAACTTTTCGTAATGCAAACACAGTTTATCAGAGGAACTAGGGTTAATCTTAAGTCCGTTCTTTTCCTTTCCTTCTTTTGTCTTGGGTCGATAGTAGCTGTGGTAGTAATGCCCTTGGGCTCAAAAACCAACCGGGGCAGCTGTCAGGAAAATCAGAAATGGATTGGTAACTGTAATTCTGGAAGGGCCATTGACTCTTGGTAGTAATTTTATGCATTCTCAAGACTTGTAAATTAAGATTTGAGAGGACTAAGTTAAATATATTTGTCTAGTAAGTAAGCATTAACAATCATCACCCAGATTTAGAACATAAGGATCGATTATTTTCTAATAATCTTGTAGGTGTAAGAGTTTAAAAAAGAAAAAGAAGAGTTTTACAATGTGTGCCTCCATTGGAGTTTGGAACCAAAAGAATATAGAGGAAATGCTTGTCTAAAGCATACATCTAATCTATACAATATAATAGGCTCACTGGCGACTGGAAATATCCTCCTCAGCTGGGCAACTGGAGAACACTTGAAAAGAAAAGACCATTTGACAACATATAATCTATGCAATATCATGTGAGTTCGAAGCTTACGGGGCTTAGTTGACTGATGCATGGGACAATTTATTAAATTTAAACAACAACAACAAACCCAGTGCATTCCCACAAAGTGGGGTCTGGGGAGGGTAGAATGTACGCAGTTCATACCGCTACCTCCAAACAAGTAGAGAGGCTGTTTCCGATAGAATTTATTAACTTTAAACACCATTTGAATATAGGCACAATACATAAATTTGCTCTTTAACTTGATCTCAAATCACATCTATGACCTCAAACTTTAGGTATGCACAAGTAGGCACTTAAACTTGCATAAAGTTGAACAAGTAGACACATGTCCTATGTGGCATCATATGTGGCCAATTATTGTCCTACATGGCATCCTACGTATATTATGCCACATAGGACATGTGTGTCTACTTGTTCAACTTTATACAAGTTTAAGTGCCTACTTGTGCACACCAAAAGTTGGAGGTCATACATGTGATTTGAGGGCAAGTTAAAGGGCATGTTTATGTATTATGCTTATAGATATACGATCCATAAAAACTATAACGTGATGAGCTTCAAACACCATTTGAGTACATGATCCTTAAAAGCGGTACTATGACTTGTTTACTTTTCATTTCATGTCTACTGCTATGATGAGATGATCTAATTTACAGTGTAAATTTACAGTCAATTATGTTTACAAAGTATAAGCTTATAAATAAATCAAGTAATAAAATTAGCTTATGAAAATATAACATGTTGAATTCATTCATGGTGGATGACATGGTCCAAAATCTAAGTCATAATGACGCTAATTAGACCCTTATGATAGGTAATCCATCTCAACAATATTCAACAAGATACAAGATAAATATATGAAAGTAATAAAGGAAGTCAAGTTCAATACCAAATCTCATGAAAACCACCAAAATTTGGAAGTCACAAAATACAAGCCTCTATAGGCAGTAAAATACATCCGAGAGTCTAGAGTATTCTAATACAAGGGAAAGACAACATAAGTAGGAAAGATTGAAAAGGATCAATATAGGCACTGATCAGTCAGCCGCTACCTCTAAATCTCGGAGATGTAATCCACAACATAGTCCTTGAATTAGCAATCGGGGACCACGAGCTCAATACCTGCATATAAAGTATAAAAATAAATAAGTGTGAGTACTAATTCATACGTACACATCAGTAGATCGAACGACTCTAATTCAAAGTGATGAAGAACCACTAAATTTTCAACTATCCGACACAATTCATATAAACTTAAAATTTTGAAAGACCACACCTAGTCTAACAACTAATAACAATGACAATTTACACAATTTCTATCCAAATAATCACCAGTTCACAACAACTTAGTACAAGGATAGAAGTAGCACTTTCACAATCAATCAACGACTCACTACATCAAATGGATATGATGAGTATTATGCATGCTATGCAATCAGATGGGGATAATGATGATGATGAGTATGATGCATGTCTATCTTACTTGTATACACCAGTTGCTCTATATAGCTATTTGGGACCTATGAGAAACTCGTGAGGTGTATACATACCCTCCAGCTCCGCCTGAAGATCATCGAAGTAATAGTCATATAGTTGTTCAATCTAGATTAACTCATAGGACCCTCAAAGTGTATTTCAAAGATCATGGTGGCTCAAATGGATCATAACCTCCAAATCTGCTTTTTAGGATTAAGGAAAGTTCAGGGTGTTACAATATCTCCCCCTTGGGAACATTCATCCTCGAATGTCACTCGCTAGGCTACAAATACAGAGAATACTGAGAATGCACAGCTAAACAAATCTCTAAACTAACTCTACATCATTCTAAACTTTTGAGTACTTTAGAGAATGCATGAAATCATGGAGGAGACAACTATATTGTTTGAAACACAGGTTTAGAAAGGAACTAAATCAAGGGAGAGTAGTACCTTTGGCTAAATCTGAGTTTACGGGGAAGAGATGAGGGTAGTTGGCGCGTATGTCTACTTTGACTTTCCAAGTAGCGCCTCAACTAACTGGTTTCGCCAAAGAACTTTGACCAATGGAACCTCTTTGTTCCTTGGTCTACGGATCTGATGGTCTAGAATCTCGACCGAAATCTTTTCATAGGAAAGACTAGTCTGAATATCTGAGCTCTCTGAAGGATCTACAATAATGGAATCACCAGCGCACTTCTTAAGCATGGAGACATGAAGGATAGGATGAATAGCTGATAGATCAGTGGGCAACTCAACTTCATAAGCTACTTTCCCAACATAACTCAGAACTCTATAAGGGCCATCATAAAGGGGACTAAGCTCCCTTTTTTTGCCAAACCTTTTCACCTCTTTCATGGGTGAAATCCTCAGGTACACCAAGTCACCCACTTCAAACTCAAGATGTCTTCTTCTCATATCTGCATATGACTTTTGATGACTTTGGGTTGTCTTCAAATTTTCTCTAATCAACTTAACTTTTTCCATAGCCTCAAACGCAACATCAGGCCAACCAAAGTAGCCTCACCCACTTCAAACCAACCTATGGGTGATCTACATCTCTTTCTATACAAGGCCTCAAATGGGGCTATCTGAATTCTAGAGTGATAACTATTGTTATACGCAAACTCAATTAGTGGCAAATGCTCATCCCAACTACCCTTGAAATCAAGAGCACATTCCCTCAATATTTCTTCTAGAGTATGGATGGTCCTCTCAGCCTGACTATCTATCTGCGGGTGAAAGAAGGAACTATGATGTACTTGGGTACCGAGACCCTTCTGAAAAGCTCTCCAAAATTGGAAAGTAAACTGAGTACCCCTATCTGAGATGATAGACAAGGGAACTCCATGCAATCTGACTAACTTCCGGATATGCAATCTAGCATAATCCTCAGCTGTATAAGATGTATGCACTGGAAAGAAAAGCACTGACTTAGTCAACCTGTCTAACAACAACCCAAATTGAGTCATGATGACGATGCAAAAGAGGTAAACCAATCACAAAATCCATATTCATCTCTTCCCACTTCCAAGTGGGGATACTAAACTCTTGCATTACACCACCAGGTCTTTGGTGCTCCACCTTAACCTGTTGGCACATTGCACACTTTGCCACAAACTCTGTTATATCCTTCTTCATTCCACTCCACTAATAGATTTCCCACAAGTCGCGGTATATCTTGGTAGAACTGGGATGAATAGAATATCGCGCACCATCCTCCTCATCCATAATTCTCTGCCTCAACTTATCAACACACGGAACACACAATCTATTCTAACATCTCAACACACCATCTACCCCTTGAGAGAAAACCTCTACTTTTTGGTCCTTAATTGACTCCTTCAGTTTGACCAAACCAGCATCTATGTCTTGCTTCTTCTTTACCTTCGAAACTAAAGTAGATTCGAAACTACTCTGAACCCAAATATTCCCCTTAGCTGAATCAAGCAATCTAACACCCAGACTAGCCAAACGATGCACGTCACAAGCCAATTCTTTCTTATCCTCATCCACATGAGCAACACTACCCATAGACAACCTACTAAGGGCATCTGCCACTACATTGGCCTTGCTCGGATAGTAGAACAAGCTTATATCATAATCTTTTAGCAACTCTAACCATCTTCTCTAAAAAAGATTCAACTCCCTCTGAGAAAACACATACTGTAAGCTTTTGTGATCCGTAAACACATCAACATGAACACCATATAAATAGTATCTCCAGATTTTCAAAGCAAAAACCACAAAAGCTAATTCAAGATCATGGGTTGGGTAATTCTTTTCATGCACCTTCAACTATTTAGAGGCATAGGCTATAACCTTACCTCTCTGTATCAACATATAACCCAAAATAACTCTAGAGGTATCACAATACACCACAAAACTATACGTACTATTAGGTAAGGTCAACACGAGGGCTGAAGTGAGTCGAGTCTTCAACTCCTGAAAACTCTTCTCGCACGAATCTAACCATAGGAACTTAAATTTATTTTGGGTCAGTCTAGACATAGGAGATGCAATAGATGAGAAACCTTCAACAAAACGACAGTAATAGCCTATTAGACCCAAGAAACTTCTGATGTCTGACGGAGAGATAGGCCTAGGCTAATTTCTTACAGGTTCTATCTTTTAGGGATCAACTCTAATGCCTTCGGCTAAAATAATATGATCGAGAAAGGCTACTGACCTTAGCCAAAATTCACACTTGCTAAATTTGGCGAACAACTGATAATATTTAAGAGTTTGCAAGATAATTCTAAGATGATCTACATGGTCATCCTCAGAATGGGGAGTACACAAGGATATCATCTATGAACACAATGACAAATATATTAAGATACTGTCTGAACATTCGATTTATGAGGTCCATGAAAGCTATTGGAGCATTGGTTAGCCTGAAAGACATGAATAAAAACTCAAAGTGACCATAACGGGTTCAGAAAGCTGTCTTTGGAATATCATATTTCCTCACTTTAAGTTGATGATAGCTGGATCTAAGGTCTATCTTGGAGAAATAATATACTCTTTGTAATTGATCAAATAGGTCATCAACTCTAGGAAGAGGGTACTTATTTTTAACCATGACCTTATTAAGCTGACAATAGCCAATGCATATATGCAAAGAACCATTTTTCTTTTGCACGAACAGGACAGGTGCGCCTCAAGAAGAAATACTGGGCCTTATGAAACCTTTGTCTAGAAGATCTTTGAGTTGCTCTTTCAACGTCTTAAGCTCTGTAGGTGCCATACGGTATGGAAAATAGAAATAGGCTATGTAATGGGAAGAAGGTCAATCCTAAACTCTATCTCTCTATCGAGAGGTACCCTTGGGAGATCTTCCAAAAAGACATCAAGAAACTCATTAACGCTACTGGCTGACTAAATAGCTGGGGCCTTAGACTTAGTGTCCTTAACCCGAACTAGATGATAGATGCAACCTTTGGATATTAACTTTCTGACTTTAAGATATGATATAAAATGACTCTTAGGAGATACTGATCTCACAGACCACTCGAAAACTGGCTCATTAGGAAAATAAAACTTAACCACATGGGTACGACAATCTATAGATGTATAATAAGAGTAAAGACAATCCATAGCCAGAATAATATCAAAATCCACCATATCTAACTATATCAAATCAACAAATATGACTCTATGAAGAATAGTAACTGGATATTTTTTATACACTTGATTAACAATAATTGACTCACCTACTAGAGTAGGAACCGGGAAAGGCTCTGGGATCTTTGCGGGACTCATTTCAAAATTCACAGCAACTAACAGGGTCACATAAGAAAAACTTAACCCAGGGTCCAACAACACATAAACATCAAAGTGAAAGACAAAGAGCATACCAATAACAACATCGGGAGAATCTTCCTATTCCTGACAAGATGGTAAGGCATAGAATCTATTCTGGTGCTGACCACCAGCCGTACTGGATGAAGTGCCCAGAGGAGGGGCTGGATGGGCTAAAGGAGCTGTTGCACTGGTAGCCTGAGTCTGAGGTTGAATATCTCTGCTCCCTTGCCTAGCATGTAGGCACTCTTTAAGTCTATGGCCCATCTTGCCACAACCAAAAACAACCTCTCTGATTGGATAAGCACTCGCCGAGATGGTCCCTGCCACACTTAGTACATGCAGGATAATGAGGTCTATTATTGACACTGTTCTAGGATCTGGACATAGAAGGCCTATTTCCATGCTCCTGTTTGTTTCTGGGCACGGGAGCACTAGCTGAAAAAGGTGCTGGCATAGATGAATGATTCTAAAATTGGGGTCGATTCCCTCCATGGGATCTAGTTTGGACATGCTCAAACTGCTCTAATCTAGCACTCTTATTTCCCCTTACTCTATCTCTCTTCCTTATTTTATCTGCCTTAATCTGTCGAGCATACATCATCAGTCTGGATAGATCTATATCCCTATTGAGCATAGCAGTCCTACTCTCTTTCAGTACCAAACCAGACACACCGATCATGAACTTACTCATACTAGATCGGGTGTCAGCTACTAAGTCAGGAGCATACTTAGCTAACTGGTTGAACTTGAGGCTATACTCCTTAACAGTCATAGAGCCTTACCTCAGGTTCATGAACTCCTTTATTTTCGCTTCCCTCATCTCAAGTGGTAAGAACTTATCCAAGAATGTATCTTGGAACACATGCCAAGTCATAGTAGCAGCATTCTCCCCTCTAATTTTCCTCCACACCATAACCCAGTCATAAGCAATATCTTTCAGCCTATAAGAGGCCAGCTCTACACTCTCTTCTTCACAAATATGCATAACTTAGGTGATCTTCTTTACCTCATCAAGATACAACTGTGGGTCCTCACCTACCCTCGACCCATAGAACTTTGGTGGATTCATCTTCATAAAATCTCAAATCCTGATTGCAACTAAATTACCTCTTTGCTGATACGGAACTGCAGCCTAGTTATTGGCCTGAACATTCGTGGTGACTGCCTGGGCTAACGCTTGAAAAGCTGCCCGAAACTTAGCATGAGACACATTCTCATTCATGGGATCAACAGGTAGAGGTTGCTGGTTATCATTCCTACGGGCATTATCTCTTCGGGGAGACATTTTCTATTATAAAAGAGCATGAATTAATAGCTGAGAGAGACAACTGTAAACACGATAGATTCTGAAATAAATAGATGACCTCTTGCTCATAGATGTGACGCCCTACACACCAATGATCAAGACTCTACATAACACGGCTTATCAGACTCCCTAGGACTTCTAAACCTTAGGCTTTGATACCAAGTTTGTTACGCCACAAAATCTTATCCCGAGATATCACATGGTGCTTAAGGTGACAAGTAGCCCTAAGCTAACCCTTTGAGCCCGCTACTACTCCCAGCACTTACATTAGCATAATTATAGTAAAATAAGAGTACTGTCATATCATATCTCAACTAAAATAATGAAAGAATACTGTCCGAATAGCAATATACTGAAAAGTATAAAACATCACTAATAGTCTAGCCTGACAAAGCCTCTACTACTCAAACTAGAGAGCCATTGGGATAGACCCCCAACTGACTCGAACTGATCTAAAAGAAATGCTCAAAACTCTATGAAAGCAAAAATCTACAGATATAGGTCCTCGAACCATGAGGACTCACCAAAGATGAAGATGTGGATGAGATGCTCAAAGATCACTATCGCTACTGAGACTGAGCACCTAAACCTATATTATAAGACAATGTAGCACACAGACGTATATGTGGAGCAGTACTTTGAGGATGTACTTTGTATATGGGGGTGTATGTAGTACTTAAAACAACAATATCATAAATTCTTATAAAAATCATGCATACTGATATAACTGACTCAAATGGCTTGAATAATCTTAAAAATATATATCTCATAAATTATGAATAATAAAATGCATAGTATAAATATTGTGATCCAATTTACTATTTCTGAAATCTGTAGTTTTATCCCTTCTCAAAACATATGGACTAAGTGGTAAAGTGCTCACCTCTGTGTCTGAGAGATAAGACTGTAATTTTAAAAAAAACTGAAAATTTAAAGTGAAACATTAATTGAATAAGTTTGTGAGCCTTTATACTTAGTATCTAAAAATCTTCACTGAACAGGATATCTTTCAAAGCCTTAGGGATAATAAATCATCTCGAGGAACATACTTTACTTTAAAAATTGATTATTTACTCTTACTAGTAGGGAAAACTACTTTCTTCTTAGGAAAATTTTACTTTAAGAAACTATTCTGAAAATCTTACTATTAGGGAGGTTCTCTTAACCGACATACACCATGTGAGCTACATGGAGTCCAACATTTTATCCCCCTAAGGAAGAAACCTCACATTGGGGAGAGGCGTCATACTTTTGCCAGGAAGTATAACCTCAACTCAGTGATCACTATCTCGGCCTCGGACCCATAAATCTCAATCCTACGATAGCACGTAGTTCTGGGGTATGAAACTGTAGTAACTTACCTGATTCAGTGCTAAATACTACTCCCTTTAGTTAGCTACGCTCATCTCATGAAAATCCACTTTAAAATAATCTCATGGTTCATAAAGAACCCAACTATAGAATCTATAATCTCATTAAGGAAAGTGGATTTCGAATCTACTATGACCATCAATGTTAAAACTTTCTCAGTAGTTTCAAAATACTCAAATCATAGGTGTTTATAGCACAATAGTTCTAAAATTTACAATCTCAAGTAGTGCTTAATGACCCATAATTCAATCTCAGGTTAAGACATATCAAAATTCATACTCGATATCATAAGGATTCATAAATCATATAGAAATCTGGAAATTTTCAGCAATATGCATTATAATCTCAACATACTCATGTACTTCAATTTCTAAAACATTGAAAACTTTATAATCTCAAGAAATGACAACATAGGGTATAAACCCATACTTCATAATAAAACATGTAAAACCATATATTTTTGTAATTTAAAATAACTTTTGGGCACAAGGATTAAAGGAGTGTCCTTGTTCAAACCCCACATACCTTGGATTATGAATTTAGATGAACAAACTTGCTTGAGACTCATTTTTTTTGTACCTTTGAGTGAGGTTTCTTGAAGCTTTTGACTTGGGAACCTTGAATCTTAACTCAATTTGCAAAAGTTATGGAGAAATCTTGAAGTTCTTGCAAAAGGAATTGAGTTTGCTCTTGAGGAAGAAAACCCTAGGACTTGATGTTTTTAATGGATATGAAGTTATTTTCTTTGTTTTGAATATATCTAAGTGTTTAAAGGGTGGTAAAAGAACAAAAAGTCCTTTTAAAAATAACTTAAAAATTTTGAATGGGATCTGCAATGGTTCATCGCTGGCTCGATGGTCCATCGGTCTGACCGTCGCACTTGGACCAGAATAGGGGCTCACTGCCTTAGTAGCGATGGCTTGGGTGACGTTCCGTCGCATTCTCAACGGTCCGTCGGCCTGACCATCACACTTGGCTAGTAGATGGGTTTACTGCCTTGGTTATGACGACTTGAGCGATTGTCCATCGCAAGCTCGATGGTTCGTCAACCTGCCTGTCGTACCTGGGCTGTCCTGACAGTTCTCAGTGAAATGGTCATAAATTCTCATTCTGATATCGTATTTGGATAAAATTGGTATTGTTAGAAAGATAATTTAATTTGCTACATGATAAAAAGTAAAAATTAGGAAAACTCTATATGATTTAAACACTACTCACTTGGAAGTCACTCCTTAATCTTATAGAGATACAATTTAGGATTAAGGAAAGTTTGAGGTGTTACATAATAAATACGTATGCAGTTACTATATGTATTTATATATGATTGCACATATTGTGTTTATATATGCAGGGCATATATTTTCTTTGGCATATGGTGTGCTTGATTTTGAAAATGATGAATCTTGGACTTGGTTCTTTAAGAATCTAAAGGAAGCATATAGGGAAAGACAAAACATGTGTGTTGTCTCTGATCGAAATGCAAGCATCATAAAGGCTGTTGGTGATGTGTACAAAGATGATCCCCATTATGCATGTATGTGACATCTATAGAGGAATATGAAAAAACTTTACAGAAAGTGACACGATGCGTTATCAGAGATCTTTTATACTATGGCCAAATCATATTCAAAGTCTGAATTTCACAAGTTAATGGAAAAGGTTAAGTCCATTGATTTTAGAGTGAAGAAATATTTGGAATTGGATGATTACAAAAAGTGGGCTAGATCCTATGCAACAGTTAATAGAGATGGACTTTGACATCTAACATTGCTGAGTCAATAAATGCTGTACTTGTATTGGCTAGAGAACTACCGATATATGATTTTCTAGAAAAAGTTTGATTGTTGTTTGGAAGATGGAACTGCAAAAATAAATAGGAGGCTTCATATACATTCACAACTCTCATTAAAAAATTTAATGCCATAGTCACAGATAATGAGGCTTTGTGTACTCGTATGACAATTTGTGGTATTTATTGGTATGAATTTATTTTTAGTTGTATGTATAAATAGCTATGGATGTATGTGCTTTAAAATGAATAGTTAAGGTAATCAATGTTGTCTGTTAAGTCAAAAAATGCATATGCAGTAATCAATGTTCACTGTTAAATACATATGCATTAATTTTTGTTACTAAACAAAATATATTTACAGTAAGCAATATGTATATTTTTGAGATTTGTTGGTATTAATCTCTGTTGTTGTATTTATAAGCACACATATGCAGTAAGCACAAAAATACATATGTTGTTAGTAATATGTGTATTTGTATTTAGCAGTTGTGTTTCCAAAAAAACCAAGGTACATTTCTCATCTTTTGTGTAGCAAGACATTTACATATTTGTGTTTGACCTTTTTAAATTTTATTTTTTAAATATAATATCAGGTTGTACGTGCTACAAAGTATGTGTGCATGACAAAGAAAAGCATTTCATTGTTTGCCTCAAGGGGAAAAATGCTCATGTAACTCATTTCAACTGGATGAGATAACATGTGCACATGCTTGTACGGTCTTGGGTAGAAAGTATCTCAGCAAGGATCCATATTGTTGTGATCTGTATAAGCCCAAAACAGTCTTGAAAATGTATGATATTACAATATATCCTTTACCACACAAAGATGAATAGATAATTCCAGATAGCATACTTGGTGAAATAATACTGCCTCCGAAGTTCAAACGACCTCCTGGAAGACCTGCAAAGAAAGATCGTGAAAATTGGGAAGGAATATGTTTGAAAAGAAGAACATCAACTCATGCAGTAGTTGTGGGTCTAAGGATCATAATAGGCATTCGTGTAGGAAATATCATAAATGACACATTTGTTCTTCCACATTTTTTCTTTATAATTTCTTTTACACTTTTCATAATAATGAACTTATTTGTTAAATGTGTTTTCTGACATTTATCTACCATTTGCTGTAATGCGTTATAAATGATAATTCGTAATATAGTTAGATATTACTAAATTTGAAAGAAAAATACATATGCTTTTGCTTTGAAAAATACAGATGTTTTAGGGCATCTATGTTTTATAACTAAGATGTTTATCAAATATGGTGACCTATACATATTTGAAATATGAAATGCATACGAATTTTCACATAATTATTTTCAAAAGATGTGTATTTGAAAATACATTTGTCGATTTGTATTAGGTGTCACATTAAAAAATATAGTTTTTTTTTATGAATTTGGCTAAATGTATTTTCTAAACTATATATTATAACATGTAGTAATCTATATAGTATATGAACACGTAGTAAAATAGATATATGAAGCAGATTATGTATTTGATATTATATGATAACATATTAAATACATGTATAAATCAATATATGTATTTGAAACTATACGAATACTAAGTAAAATACAAATATAACTCAACTTAAAATACTTATATCTATTGAATGTGTATATGTGAAACTTAATATGTATTAAACATGTGTATGTAATGTAAACTATATAGTATATGAATACATAGTAAAATACATATATCAAGCAACATATATATTTGAAATAGATATATAAAGCATCATATGTATTTGAAATCAAATGAACAAAGAGTAAAATACATATGTTGTTAACTGCATATGTATTTTGAAGTTAAATCTGAATACTGCATATGTATTTTTAAGCTAAATCTGAACATTGCATATGTATTTTGTAGTTAAATTTGAACACTGCATATGTATTTTGAAGTTAAATTTGAACACATCATACTGAAAACTAGAATAAAACACATACTATAAAATTATCAAAAACATATTCAACATAAAATACTAAAATGAATAACTTTCATTCACTTCAAAATTAGTAACTTTGATTCACTTCAAAGCATAAAATAAGTTTCTAAAATTTATATCAACATCTAGTTAAATCTTGTCAACTACACAATGTAATAAAGTCATCAACTATCAAACTTCAAATACTTCTGTGAAACTTATTATGTTGTTTTCCCTAACAGGCCTCAATGGTGCTTCATCGCCACTTTGAGCTTTAACTTTTTATTTTCTCCTATTGTACTCCCATATTATTGAAGCATATTTTGTATGTAGTATTTTGGGATTGAACTCAACCAAAGGAATGCCTTGACCAAATCTGCATATGTAACCATATACAGTCCACAGTCCCTAAAAAAAAATATTAAATAATAATTAAAATATATTTTGTACAAACTTAAGAGATTCAGTATATGTATATTAAAATACTTACAAGCTTCCACTTGGTTGTTGAGGCAAATCATCTATAAATAACACAGCAAAAAGGTCCAGCATATCTTTATCTTTGTATCTTGAATGATTATCAAGATTAATACCTTTATTGTCATAGAAATTACAAGTCTTGAGACATAAAGGTATAATCTCGACTAATTTCTCAATCTCAGCAAGAACAATAATATAATGATCAGAAGATTTATATGAATCGTATATGAATATGCACCTCTCTGAGAATGATAAAACAACAAGAACCCAATGATGTTTTTCCTTTACATTGACAAGAATAAAATTATTGTCAACTGTATTCCATGGCACTGTAGCATGCATACGGAACCCATTAATGTATTCACATAGATGGTACTCATGTCCTCCCTCATTAAACGTTGGAACATCCAAAGAATAAACTTAAATCACAGTCTTAACCATGTTCATGAAGTTGCAATCTACTGTCTTATATTTGTATGTGTTGTGGGACTCATACTTTGACTTCTTTCGCAAGTAGTAACAACAAATATCAATTTGCTGCAATAAGTAATACAACAAAGATAAGAACATTCAAGGTCTAAATAAAATGAACATATGTATGTAATGTAAACTACATATGTATTTTTATTTTAAACATGAAAACACCATATGTATATATTGATATGTAAACTGCAACTACATATATACACCCAATGTAAAATAAATATATGAAATAACATATATATTTTTGGAACACATCATGTGTATATTATGAGAGCATCATTTGTATTTTTAGCACACCATATGTAAAATACATATAACAAACAACATATGTATTTTTAACACATCATATTTATTTTATGTAACATTATATGTATTTTGATTGATGTTACAACTCTACAAGAAAAATACATAATAATAATCTACTTACGGAGTCTGTCCATGACTGATCAGCAAAACCCTTAATGTAAAATCAATTTTTATCTTTGACTGTTCGTACTCCAAAATGCATAATTGGTATGTTTGACTTGTTCTTCTTGTAATGCTCCTTTTTGCCCTTCCTGTTAATTTATTCAATACGTTGCTATATCATGAAATATAAAAACATTAAAAGAAAAATATTTATGATTTGAATAGAAGTACCTTTTTGCATAACCTTTAAGAAGGTCCACTGAAACCCACTCTAAGAACTTGTTGACAATATTCGTGTCCTTTATCCCATGATTTGGGTGGAAAATAAAAGGATGCTTCTGAAAGGATGATGCAAGAATAATCATGAATATAGCCTTAAGCGAGTACATGTTGGATCCAAGACTTGGTGTGTTTAATTGAAGAGCAAAATAGGACCCAATTATGCACCCAAAATAGTCCAAACACTACACTTGGGCTACACTTGATGGGTGTCCATCACTTAAGGTCCTTTTGGTCATTTTTAGCTCCCATTTTATAATAACTATATAAGTAACATGTTAGGATTTTATTACTTAGATTTTTGATGATATTTGAAAGTCTTGTATGACTTAAAACACAAAGTCCTCTCTTCTCTAAGAGGCAAACCCAAAACTAGAATCATTTATGTTTGCATTATGCTTGGAAACGTCGCGCTTAAAAGGTGGAATCTGATCTAGTGTCACGTAAGAGATAGGTTATTGGTTGTGTGTGGTGTTAAGGGTCCAAGAGTGGAATAATCTCTTGGGTTCTTAATATTATATCATCAATTGTCTATCTATCTATCCCTTTACTTTTTTTGTAATCTTATTAGTGTTTGTAACTTGTTACCGTTTATTCTTGTTTCTAGTGAATCCGTGCCTGTGTCTCATTTATTGTTGTTAATATAGTTTGGTCATTGGCTGATTTGGTGTCCAAACACCTTGTATTCTTGTCATATTATTTTTTTTATTATTTGTTGTTGAAGCTGAAACTTGTTCTCAAAAGGGCTCTCGGTTTTGGGTTAATTTGTGGACTATTTTGTGCATTTATTGTGTTCCTGTGGTTTTTATTGTATCATTTGGTATCAGATAATGGCTTGATCTTGTTCCTACAAGATCAATCCTGGGCTTGCTTGTTAGAAAATTCAAAAAAATAAGAGACAAAAACAAATAGATTTGGCGTTCTTGTTGTTCTTGGTCGAGAAAGTTGTTGTTCTTGTTGTTGTCTTGGACGAGATTGTGGAGTTTAGGCATAGGAATTTGTTTTGTTTGCTTTATTGTTCTAGTGTTAGTATTGATCTTCACTAACACCTTTGAGTCTAGATCTAAACTTAAGCTTATGTTGCTAATGTTGTTGTTGTGAACCAAAAACGGTCGTGAGTTGATGTTGTTGTTCTTGGCCGTGTGGGCTTGTTGTGGATTGGTTGGATGTTGGTTGGTGTTGTTGTTGTTGTTCTTTAAAGGTTGTTATGGAGATCTTTTTGTTTATCACAACCTTCAACTATTGTCAAACAAAAATGTAAGACCCCGTAAAGGTCATAACCTAATTCAGTCCTAAATAGCATGAAAAAGGGGGTCCCAGACTTAAAAATTTCAGCCAAGTGTTTACGCTTAGAAATTTTAGCCTTCATAATTCGACGATCTTAGTTTTGATCCTTACAACCTTAAAATGTCAATTTTTTAAGTTGATTCATGATCAAGGATGTCAATAGGTCACTTCGGGTGAGTTTCGGATTTTTTAGATATTGTTTAAGACATGTATGGGAGTAAAATAGTGGATTGATGCGATCTCGATGCATCGCGTCACCCATCGTGTCTACCAGAACTTTTCACCATTCTTCAGTGCAAATTCCAGTGATCCAACGCGATATCAATGCATCATGTTGGCCATCAATATGGCGCGTCGCCCAGCGTATCGCTGGGCTTATTTTCAATAATTAAAAGTCCATATTCAGAGGGGTATTTGGGTTATTTTTCCATTTTTATTCAGCCCCAAAATACGAGATTAACCTATCCTAAGGGCAAAAATCACTTATTATCTCTCAAATTTCTCAAGAACAAACCCTAGGGCATCCAAATTCACATTCAAGATTTAAGAACACACCATCAATCTTCACGAATTTGATTACCAAGGTATGTTAGGTGTTCATCCAAGGGTTTCCTTCCACTCTTGAAGTTCAAGAACCTCTTTTAAAACTACAAGTTGATTGCTTTCATGAATTTCATATTGAACTTAATTGTATTCATGTTCATGATATGATTAGGGTTTCAATCCATGATTTGCTACAAGTTTAATGAAATTAAAATAGCATGTGTGGTGTATTATATGATTTGCATGTTAAATCCTTGAAATTACAATTGATTATTGTATCCATGATGTTCATGTGTTGACTATTATTATGTGAAATATCCATGCTCCCCAAGTGTTTGATAGAATGCCTATGTGAATTGAATAGTAAAATCATGACATGTCATCATGTCATCCCATTCATGTACAAGTTCATGTATCTCAAGTGTTTGACAAAATGTCTAAATGAAAACATTGTTAATAAGATACTATTGTTATGTTATTATGACCATGCTGTTTTACTTTCAAGGATATCAAGTCCTGGGGGTATTCAATACCCGGAATCTAGCTGTTTACCTAGAATTACAGTAGCTTCAGAATAGATTTTTCATCAAATTGCTCTCCAAGAAAACCCTAGGCTTCAGCATTCAACTTCAAGAAACTCCAAAATTTACCATTCTTTTTTGAAGATAATTCAAATTCAAGGTTCCCAATTCAAGAACTTTCAAGGATTCTTCAATTGAGGTATGTTAAATGTTCATCCATAGGTCCCTTCCCCCATGGAGTCCAAGAATCTAATTTCAAATTCAAAGTTATGCTTTTTATAATGTTTTTGTGATTTTTAACCATGAGTACCCATGAATTTTGATTCTATATCATGTTTACATGAAATTGTTATTGTTATTAAACCCCACACGTTTAATAATATTGTTCACTAATTTAAATCATAATTAGTGATGATGATGTTGAAATCATAATATTACTATAAGTTTTTAAACTATTCCCATGCTTTACTTAAACAACGAATGTCAAGTGTTTGATAAAATTCCTACAAGAATGAATTTTGAGTAAATGCTTTCACATTATGTCTTCAAAGTTTTAGTACTATTTTACTATTATTGCTATCGAGTCTTGGGGGTTATGAATACCCAAAACCTTAGTTGTTTACTTAGTCTCAGTATCTCCAAAATAATTTTAGATATGTTATGAGCATTATCAGTTCAGTCAGTTATCATAATCAGTTGCACTTAGAACAATTTAGTATCCCGAGCCAGTTTAGTTGGGAGTAGAATTTAGCACCGAGCGAGTGCAGGGATGATAGCTTCCCCGTCAGTTAGGCAGAGTCGTTAGTAGTAGTACCTGTACTCTAGAACTACATAGCCATCATAAGATATGAGGAGTCACCTATTAGCTTAGGCTTGACTACCTCTCAGGGGTCACCCGTCAGTTTAAGCTTGACATCCTTAGTCCTTCAGGACAACACATTAGTGGATCCACATAACTAGTGTTAGTACCCGTGGCACGATACTGGCATCCTTCCAACTGGGGTCACAGTTTGGACTGCAATTTGCTCATTTGGGGTATGTCAGTTAGATGATAGCTCTCAGTCTCAGTCCATTAATCAGCTCAGTAATTTAGTTTCAACATTGCTTGACCATAGCATACAGATATAAGTCAATCATTATCAGTATTCAGTATCTCAGTTTATAGATTATATTCAGAACATGTTTTTTGCTTGGTCATGCATTCTCAGTCTTTACAAGATTTTATGCATTCTATTTAGTACTTCATGCTATTCATTCAATCAGTTATTACTCCTACACATGAAACCATGCACGACAACCTAATCTCATTTAGCATACCAGTATATTCAAGTATTGATCGCATACTCTTTCTTGTGCTATGATGTTTAATATCATAGGTTTGAACATTCAGTTCCCGTATTGCGCATAGATATATCAGATTATCAGCTGTAGTAGTGGTGATCCCTTATATTTCAAGGAAATAGTTTATTTCCCTTAAATTACTTTATCAATTTAGTATTTTTCCATTCAGTCAGAGTTAGTTGGGAAATTATCCCATCCTCTCATAGTCAATCAGTAGAGGCTTTTCAAACTAGTATAGGTAGTTAGTCAATCTTTAGTTTTCAGTTGTCATTGTCAGACATTTTATCAGTATTATCAGTATTGTTTTATAGACATTATCAGAACTATGATTTAAAACCTTATGGCTTTATATCCATTAGTTTCCACATATAACTTTTATCATCAGTATATTACTCAGTGCTCACAGCAGGTGCTAGCTCATGGGTTAACTTATGGTCCCTTGGGACTGTAAGCACCATGTAGCGTCCTGGTATCAGAGCCTAAGGTTTTAAAGTGTCCTAGGGAGTCTAAAATCCATATCAAGTAGAGTCTTGTGCATGGGTATGAAGCACGCCACACTTATAGATAAGAGGCTATAAGGCAATTTAAGAAAAATTTTCCCTTCTTTCAGTGTTCATGTTGATGATAGGCGAAATTACGCGCCTATATCAATATATTTTGCCCATATTTTAGCCTAGTTTCGAGAACTAATTATCTATTTCGTACACTTTTAGTCCTTTTTCCTGTAAATGAGCTAACAAATGTGATTAGGAAAGTTTCAGGTATAAATGATGCAAAATACAGCAATTTATGGCTTACTTGACGCAAAAGAAAGCTCACAAACGAGATGGAAAGGAGCTGGACGCATAAAGGACTAAATCTGCTGCATGGAAAATCTGTCCCGGGCTAAAACAGCATTTCTGAAGACTTTGGGACTTACAGACACAAAGCTGGATTTTTGCCATAATACATTAACCTAGTGCAATTAGGTTATGTGTTTCATCATTCTATTTGGATTATAATTTTGTAACCTTACCCTAGTACAATTGGGTCAAGGATTTCATTAGTATATTAGGATTTGGTTATTTATTTTATTAGTTTAGTAGGAGTAGGATAGGAGTATTATAAATACCCTATCATGTTAGAGATTTTAAAGGGGGGAGGAGACATTCTGACAATTCATTCATCTCCTTACAATTAAGACATCTTCCTACAACCCATTCTCAATTCTTCATTCTTCTACTCTTAAATTCCACAACAAGAGAATCGTTACTTGCTACGGAATCACTAAAACCACACGCCAAACACCTACTATTCACGCCATCCACCATGCAAAACGTGATATCCTTCGCATTCATGGGTAACTAAATCTCTTAGTTGGGGTTATGGAAGCCGAATGAGTTACTATCTATAGCTATGAGTTTGTGAGTTCAAGACAAGTATATTGCTTATATCATTATTCTCTTCATCTTAAATCTACATTCTTTGCAGTTCAAACACAAGAACACGCCATTCTAACATCTAACCTGTTCGAGAGAAAGGTTATTTGTCTAGAAAAGAAGACGCATAGACCAACGCCAGTCTAACATCTGACTTGTTCGAGAGAAAAGTTATTTGTCTGGAAAAGAGATAATGTCAAGGTAGTAGGACACCCTTTCCTATTAAAAAGCTAGTGCCGTACCTGGACTAACTTCTTGGAGAATTCGTACCGTTAGTCACGCTTTAAGCTCGAGAGAGTTAAAGTGAAATAGTCCTTGTTTAGGTCGAGAGACGCTTGGATTTACCATCGACTACAATTCTCTATAAGCAATTACATGTCAAGACTCTACACACTCATAGCCAATAGAGACGTATACCTCAGAAGGTGGACATAACCCCAACGCCTCAATTCTCATTGTTTACAACACACGTGACAATCTCTCTTTATTTTGCTATTTTCAGTTCTTACATTCTTGTTTTGGTTACATACTACAATCCCCCCTTTCCTACGAGACTTGCACTAAAAGTCTAGTAATTTCTCTTGCTTGTTGGCCAAGCTATTCTCTGTGGGATCGATACCCAACCCAGGTTGGGTTCTATATTTGCTAACGACCGCTTTACACTCCCACGAGAGCTGTAGATTGAGCGTTATCACATGTCATGTTACTGGGCATGATGCTCATGTTAAAACCTCAGTCTAATCTATTCTTTCTTTTATTTATAGAACATAGCTCTTAAAAAGACAAATAGAAGAAGAAATGTGAACCATCCAACACCTCTGCCAATTCAGGAAGATCCTCTGAACGAGTATGTTTATCATGTAGAGTTAAGAACTGCATTCACTACTCTAGCCCACTCTATAGCGGCTCAGAATGTTCAGCTAGCCACTGTTCTGGCCAACCCTGTGGCCAATACTGTCGTAGCTAGGATTTGTGACTTTACTCAAATGAACCTTTCTTTGTTTTTGGATCCAAATCTGAAGAGGATCCATAGGAGTTCCTAGACATGGTGCAGAAGGTAACAAATATTATGGGGGTGAATTTTAGTAAGAGTGCTGAATTAGCTGTTTACCATCTACAAGATGTAGCCTATACCTAGTTTAAGTAGTGGAAAGGAGATAGAGGCACAGACGCAGGGCTTGTAGAGTGAGAGGAGTTTGCTACATCCTTCTTAGATAGATTCTTCGGGTTAGAGCTAAGGAAAGCCAAAGTGTTAGAGTTTATCAACTTGAGGCAGGGCAACATGAGTGTGAAGGAGTATTCCCATAATTTACTCATCTACTAAGTATGCTCATCATGTGGTGTAACACTATGAAACCTGATCCCGAGACGTCACACGGTGCTCAAGACTATGAGTAACCTTAAGCTAACCCTATCTGCCTTCTACTAGGTATAAATCTAATAATCAAGATAACATAGACATGAAAGTCATACTGAATGTCGAAACTATCTAAAATAACTGAGAATAATCTTAAAAAAATGTCTAAAAATCAAATGCTGTAAGTTTGAATCAAATCTAGCAGTCTAACAAGCCTCTATTACTAATACTGGAGAGTCACTGAGATATACTACCAGCTAACTTGAACTATCTGAAAAGAATACTGAATCATATAAAACTACTAGGCTGCAGGATCTGAATGAATAAGTCCTCGAACTATGAGGACTCACCAACTGTTGAATGTAGATGAAGATACTCGAGCTACTCACACTGCTGATACTGAGAACCTGAACCTATATTATAAGATAATGTAGCACATAGACGTATATGTGGATCAGTACTTTGAGGATGTACTGAGTATATAGGGGTGAAGTGCATAAGTAAAACATCATATCATCATCATAATTTATAAAACAATGCATACGAAATGTAAATGACTCACATAAGCTGGAATATATGAAATACAGAAATCTAAAATCATGAATAGCAAAATCATACTTTATAAATCTAGTGAGTCATAACATTTAGTTCTAGAAGTTGTACTTGTATTCTCTCTTTAAATTATATTATCTAAGTGTAGAAAGGACTCACCCTTAAATCTGAAATCTGAAAGTTGAAAAACTGAAATTAAATATTCCATCCGTTTAAAAAAGAATGACCTACTTTGACTTGGAAAAAATTTTAAGAAATAAAGAAGATTTTTGAATCTTGTGGCCTTAAATTAAAGTTGTATCAAATGTACCAAAATGCCCTTTAATCTTGTGGTCCTAAACATGTCATGTGGAAAGTTGAAATTAAAGTATTACCAAAAAAGGAAAGAGGTCATTCTTTTTGAAACAGACTAAAAAGAAAAGTAGGTCATTCCTTTTTAAACGGAGGGAGTATCTTTCTATAAAGCATAGTCTGAATAAATAGGTGAGCCTTTACACTTATTTTTCTAAAAACTTTTCTGTCATTCTGTCTTAGGAATTAGGAACTTTGGGAGGTACTTCTAACTGACATAAACCATATGAGCTGTTATGGAGTCCAACGTCTTACACACGTTAGGGAGAGATCTTCTACCCTTGACATCGGAATAGAACCTTAACTTAAGTGATCACTGACATAGCCCACTATGGGCTCTTAAAACCTACGATGGCTCATAGTTTTGGGGAATGAGACCTTGGATTCATACCCAACTCGGTGCTAAATACTACTCTCATACTTATCGCTCAGAACTTATAGGAAATAAACCTTAAAATAGAACAAGGGTTTATAATGAAAACCAATTATGCTTCTCTTTCTTTAAATTTCAAACTATCTGAACAATTTGGATTCCTTACCTTTCCTTAGGATCAAAAGTTCAATGCTTTTATGAAAATCTATGAATAAAATAATCATAGGATGCTTAAAGCATCATCATTCTTGAATCATCAACATATAATTTTGGGCTTAATAACCCATACATCAAACTCATGTCAAAATATCATAATATTTATGCTTAATCATGAAAACAATGATAATTCATCTTAAAATCTGTAAATCTCTGCAATAGGCATGAAAGTATGCAAATAGACATGCAATTCAACTTCTAAAACATTGAAAATCTCATAATCTTACAATTAGCAATAATGGGTATGAATCCTAATTCAAATCTGTAATACTTCGGATTTTCTTTAAGTCGAGTTTCATCTTTAAGAAGAGTAAGGGCTGACTTCCCAAGCGAGAAATATTTTAAACTGTGTAAATTTTCCTAATATCGACTTTTTGGTGAATTGAATTAGATTTCCAATGATACCAATTTCGTCCAAATTCGGTATCGGGGTGAGAATTATGGCCGTTTTACTGAGAGTTGTCAGAACCGCCCAGGTGCGATGGACAGGTTGACGGTCTGTCGAGTTTGCAATGGACCATCGCTCGAACCGTCATAACCAAGGCAATGACTCCCTCTTCTGGCCCAAGTGCGACGGCCAATACAATGGACCATCAAGATAGTGACGAACCGTCGCAACTAAGTCAGTGTGGCCTTTTTCTGACCAACGTACGACGGATGATCCAACGGACCGTCAGACTAGCGACGGACCATCACTCCAGCCGTCGCAAATCCCTTTTAGTATTTTTAAGTCATTTTTAAAAGGATCTTTTGGGTTTTTTCCCTTTTAATACCCTGATATATTCAAAACGTAGCAGATAGCCTCATTATCTCCCAAAACATCCAAGAGTTAGGGTTTCTCCCTCAAGAGAAAATCCAAAACCCTTCTCCAAGAAATTCAAGAACTCACCATAGATTTTATAAATTGAGTTGAGATTTGAGTACCCCACGTCCAAGGCTTTAAGAACCCCCTCTCAAAGAGTAAGAGAAAGAGTTTCAAACAAACTTGTATATCCAATTACACAATCTAAGGTATGTAGGGTTCTAAACAAGGGTAATCCTTTCACCCTTGTGCCCAAGGACTTATTTTAAACTATAAGTTTTCTGTAATTTATGATATTTTACATGAAATTGAATTAGGGTTTTTTTACCCATTGTTATTGGTTGCAAGCTTTTGATGTTTCCCATGAATTAAAAGTCAAATAGCATGATTTTACATGTTTTCCTAAGAAATTAAAGCTGGATTTATACCCTATATTGTTATTTCTTGAGAATTTAATGGTCGCAGTGCACTAGAAATTGAAGTATATGAGTACGTTGAGATTTTGAGACAAATTGTTGAAAATTCTAGATTTCTATATGATTTATAAGTCCATATGATTTCTAGTATGCATTTTGATGAGTCTTAACTTGAGATTTGATTATGGGTCACTAAGCCTTACTTGATATTTGCAATTTCATGCACTTTTGTGCTATAAGAACCCATCATTTGAGTACTTTAAGATTATTGAGAAAGTTTTGATCTTAATGGTCATAGTAGCCTTAAAATTCACTTTACTACATGAGATTACAGATTTTATAGTTGGGTTCTTTATGAACCATGAGATTATTTTTAAAGTGGATTTCCATGAGACGAGCGGAGCAAACTAAAAGGTGTAGTATTTAGCACCGATTAGGGTAAGTTACTACGGTTTCATACCCTAGAACTACATGCCACCATAGGATTGAGATTTATGGGCCTGAGGCTGAGATAAGTGATCACTGAGTTGAGGTTATACTCCCAGGCAAGAGTATGACGCCTCTCCCCAATGTGAGGTTTCTTACTTAGGAGGACAAGACATTGGACTCCATGTAGCTCGCATGGTTTATGTCGGTTAAGAGAACCTCCCTAAAGTATTTTCCTTGAGATAGAATATTTTCCCTAAAGTTTTGAGATAAGTGATTTTCCCTAATAGTAAGATTTTCAAAATAGTTTCTTAAAGTAAAATTTTCCCAAGAAGAAAGTAGTTTTCTCTACTAGTAAGAGTTATAGAATTTCAAGTTCCAAGTGTCTTGAGTTTAAAAGAGTTCTAAGTTTTTGAGCATTAAAGAAGTTTTACTCTCCATGAGATATATGCATGAGTTTGAAAGTATTGTTTAAAGTTTTCTTTAGTCTTCGAGTAATGATAATAACAGAATAGTTTAGATTTTAAAGCTAAAGTATAATGACTCACGAGATTTGTGTTACATGCTTCATTATACATGATTTATGAGCTTTACATTTCAGACTTATTCAAGTTATGTGAGTCATTCCTAATTGCATGCATGATTTGATTAAAGAGTATTGATATTGTTTTATGTAAATGCATACACCCCCATATACTCAGTACATTCCCAAGTGTTGATCCACATATACGTATATGTGCTACATTGTCTTATAATGTAGGTTCAGGTGCTCAGTCCCAGCCTCGTCAGTGATTTTCGAGTACCTTTGTCTACATCTCCACAGTAGTGAGTCCTCATGGTTCGAGGACCTATCTTCAGACATTTTAGATTTTTAGTAGATATATAATTGTTTTCAGTTTAGTTTGAGTCAGTTGGGTACCTTTCCCAATAGCTCTCTAGTTCATGGAGTAGTAAAGGCTTTGTCAGACTAGTTATCAGATTGTTAGTATGTTGAGATTTCCAGTTTTGTGGTCGTTTGGGCCGAGTATTTTCTTCATATTTCCTATCATTTGATATGATAGTACCAGTGTTTTGTTTGTTTCATATCTAATTGAGTTATTATATGTAGTAATAGGCTCAAAGGGTTAGCTTGGGTCTACTGGTAGCTTAAGCAATGTGTGACATCCCGGGGGGTGATTTCAGATCGTTACAAAATATCATGAATATTCATCTAAAATAATATGAATTTGTAAATAAAATTTGGTTTGGGGCACAAGGATGAAAGAGGATCCTTGTTCATAAACCCCACATACCTTGATAGATGATTAGATGAAGAAACTTAAATTATTAATTTCTATTTGAATTCTTGAAGATGAGTTCTTGATTGTCTTGTCTTGGTAATCCTCAATCTTAAGCTTTCTTGGAGAAATTATAGAAGATTTTGATTTCTTGGAGAGGAAGCTTTGGAGCTCTAGGGTTTTCTTTGAGAGAGAATGGATGAAATTAGGCATAAAGTGCCTTAAATATGTTTAATTCCTTGTTTTGGAGGGATTGACCAAAATACCCCTATTAAATTTTAAGTCAGAACTAAAAAACAAAATATTTTCCCGAACTGGTAGGCCACTGTGATGATCCACTATCATAGGGGCTCACTGGAAATAGGACAATTGGGAACTGGGCCGACTCCACAACACGGAGCCATCGTGGTGCCCCTTTGGAATTCTATTTTGGCCACCAACGCGACGTGGTAAGATCACGTTGGGCTACCAGATTTTTGAAAAATAGGAAAATGGACTACTCCGCAACGCTCCAATATCACGGAGGTCCATTGGAATTGATAATTTGCATTTTTACCTTCTCCGCGATGCGCTAAGTGCCCAGGTGGCACACTGTCAACTTAAAAATGCAATAACTTTTCAACCGCGTATCAAATTTAGGCAAATTTGGTATCGTTGGAAAGCTTATTCAATTTCCCACATAATGGAATAAATATTATTCATTTTGGAAGCTATCCCTTAACATTCTAGGGATGAATTTAAGCTAGGAAAAGTATGGGGTATTACAATATCTCCCCCTGGAAACATTGGTCCTCAAATGTGGCCAGTTAAACTGAAAATACTGAGGAATCTGAGGCTATAAGCTATCCTGTTTAACTAAAATAAACTGAAGAACTAAATCTCAACATGATGAGCTACTGAACTAATTTGATAGTTCATGAATTCATACGAAATTAGCTACATAGCTGAATCTGATACTGGAAAAGAACTAAATGAAGAAAAAACTATTACCTTCAGCTAAATTTGAGTTCGTAGAGAAGAGATGAGGATACTTGGTACGCATGTCTACTTCTGCTTCCCAAGTATCACCCTCAACAGACTGATTTCTTCATAGAACTTTGACCAAGGGAACTTCTTTGTTCCTTAGTCTATGGATCTGATGATCAAATATCTCTACTGGGACTTCTTCTTAAGAAAGGCTATTCTGAATATCTGTACTTTCTAGAGAAACTATAACAGCTGAATCGTCCATGCATTTCTTTAACAAGGACACATGGAATACTGGATGAACTGAGGATAAATTTATGGGTAACTCAAGTTCTTACGCTACCTTCCTAACACGGCTTAAAATATGGAAAGGACCAACATAACGGGGACTAAGTTTACACTTCTTGCCAAATATCTTCACCCCTTTCATGGGTGACACTTTCAAGTACATAAGGTCATCAACCTCGAACTCAAGGTCTCTTCTTCTTACATTTGCATAAGATTTCTGATGACTTTGGGCTGCTTTTAATCTCACTCAAATTAATTGAACTTTCTCCATGGCCTCAAACACAATGTCCGGCCCAATAAAAGTGGCCTCACCCGCTTTGAACTAACCAACTGGTGATCTATACCTTAACATATAAAGAGCCTTAAATGGAGCCATCTGAATACTAGCATGATAACTGTTATTATAAGCGAACTCAATCAACGACAAATGATCATCCCAACTACCTTTGAAATCAAGAACAAATGCCCTCAACATATCCTCTAAAGTCTGAATAATCCTTTTTGCCTAACCATTTGTTTACAGATGAAAAGCTGAACTAATATGAACTTGGGTATCAACACCCTTCTAAAAGGCTCTCCAAAACTGAGAGGTAAACTGAGTACCCCTATCTAAGATGATGGACAATGGAACTCCATCCAATCTAACTAACTCTCGGATATACAACTTAGCATAATCTTCAGCCGTATACAACGTGTGAACTGGCAAGAAATATACTAACTTAGTCAATCTGTCTACAATAACCCAAATCGAATCATGTTGATGACGCGAATGGGGTAAAACAGTCACAAAATACATGTTCACCTCTTCCCACTTCCAAGTGGGGATACCAAACTCTTGCAATGCACCACCAGGTCTTTGGTGCTCTACCTTAACATATTGATGAGTTGCACACTTAGCTACAAACTTTGCTATATCTCTTTTCATACCTCTCCACCAATAGATTTCCCGCAAGTCGCGGTACATCTTGGTAGCACCTGGATGAATGGAATAACGCTCAACATATGCTTCTGCCATAATTTGCTACCTCAAATCATCAACACAAGGCACACACAATCAACTCTAAGACGGTCTGCATAGTCATGCTCGCTACGGGAATAGACCAAAATATCATCTATGAAGACTATGACGAACATGTCTAAGTACAGCTTGAACACTCGGTTCATCAAGTCCATGAAACCTGCTGGGGCATTGGTAAGACCAAAGGACGTGACCAAAAACTCGAAGTGACCATATCGAGTATGAAAAACTATTTTTGAAATGTCATATTCTCTAACTCTGAGTTGATGATAGCCGGATCTGAGGTCTATCTTAGAGAAATAGATGGCACCCTAAAGTTGGTCAAACAAGTCATCGATTCTGGGAAGATGATACTTGTTCTTAACCATAACTTTATTGAGTTGACAGTAATCAATGCACATTCTGAGAGAACCGTCTTTCTTGCATATAAATAAGACTAGTGTACCCCACGGGGACACACTGGGCCTGATGAATCCCTTATATAAGAGATCCTTTAACTACTCTTTCAATTCTCTGAGTTTTGCTGATGCCATTCTATATGGCGGAACAGAGATAGGTTGAGTATCTAGAAGAAGATCAATACCAAAGTCTATTTCCCTTTCGAGAGGAATTCCTGGAAGATCTTTGGGAAAGATATTTGAATATTCATTCACTACTGGGACTGATTCAAAACTAGGAGTTTCAGAACTAGTGTCCTTAACTCAAACAAGATAATAGACACATCTTTTAGCTATCACTTTCCTAGATCGAAGGTAGGAAATAAGCTGACCTTTGAACGCTGAAGTACTACCCTTCCACACTAAGACGGGTTCATTAAGAAACTAAAATTGGACTATTCTGTTTTTGTAGTTGACTGTGGCACAACAATAATGAAGATAATCCATGCCAAGAATTACATCAAAATCAGTCATATCTAATTCGACTAAGTTTGCTGAAGTGACTTTCTGAAATATCATAACCGAAAAGTTCCTGTATACCCGCCAGGCTATGATAGTTTTACCCACTGGGGTAGAGACTAGAAAGGGATCTGCTAAAATTTCAGGACTGATTCTAAAATCACCTGATATATAGGGAGTAACAAAGGAAAAGGAAGCACCTGCATCTAGAAAAGCATAAACATGTACATAAAAGATCTGTAATGTACCAGTAACCACATCAGGAGAATTTTCCTGATTCTGTCAAGACTGGAGAGCATAAAGACTTTTCGGGCGTTGCCCACTAATAGCACTGGAAGTGGCACCCTAATGATTTGTACAATCGGATTGAGCTGAGGAATGGTTCTGTTGACCATGGTAACCTAATCAGGGACATTCTCTGACTCTGTGGCCTAGCTTGCCACATCTAAAATAGACATCACTTCCAGCTCTGTAAGCACCCTTGTAGTTCTTACCATAAGTCTGACAGAGAGGATTAGTTTAGGCATTGCTGACACTGCCCCAAGACTTAGAGCTTGGTGTCCTATCTCTATTACCATCCCTAAACTTAGAAGCTAGAGCAGTAGTTGAAGAAAGATATAGAACTAATGACTTAAGATGGAATTGAGAATGATTCCCTCCTTCAGATTTAGGCTGAGCAAAGTTAAAACTACGTGTCCTTGCTTTCTTATTCTACTTCTCTCTCATCTTAATCTTTGGATCTTCTATCTACTGAGCATGAGTCATAATCCTAGCTAAAGTCATGTCACTATTCAACATCATAGACCTACACTCGTTTACCACACTATCATTTACCCCTGAAACAAACTTACTCATCTTGGCCCTGCTATCTGTAACCACATGAGGAGCATATCTGGCTAATTGAGTAAACTTAAGAGAATACTCTTTCACCGTCATGTTACCCTCCCTGAGGTTGATAAATTCTACTACCTTAGCCTCTTTCAGCTCTTAGGGAAAGAATTTATCTAAGAATACGATGAAAAACTCCTCCTACTCAATAAACCCTGCATCATCTGACCTCTCTGACTTCTATTGTTTAAACTAAGTGTGAGCAACATCCTACAACTGATATGCAGCTAGTTTCTCACTCTCACTAAGAGTAACCCCCATGATGTCTGTAACCTTCAGAACCAGATCGATGAATTCCTGAGGATCCTCATCTGACTTAGACCCAAGAAAGAATAAAGGATTCATTCAGGTGAAGTCCCGAATCTTGGCTGCAGCTGAATTGGCCAAAATGACAGTTGGTCATTTATTCTGAGTAGCAACCGACTGAGCAAGACTAGTAAATGTAGCTCTAAACTTTGCATGAAAAACATGTTTTCCCAAAGGATCTTTGGGTTGAGGGGCTGGCTGATTCCCGTTTCTTCTTTTAGGAGGCATATTCTGTAGAAGAAAGCGAGAAATGGATTAAACTGAGAGATTGACTTGGGATTATGCTCACTTGCACAACATGAATACTGAAAGATGGGAAACTATTCCTAAAACATCTTATAGCCTCCAGCACATAAATGTGGCACGCAATACACCCATGTACAAAACTCTACTAGATGCGGCTTTCATACTTCCTAGGACTCTATTGAACCTTAGGCTCTGATACCAAGTTTTTAACGCCCCAAATTTGGTACCCAAAATGCTACACGGTGCTTATGACCACAAAGGACCACAAGCTAACCCATGACTGATATCTGTACCTGAACACTGCATAATATACTTTATAAATAAAAAAATAAAGGTTGTAAGACCATTCAAAACTGAGACATAATATCTGATAAAATATAACTTCTGGGTGGGGTATGAAATACCCAAAACAGCTGAAATAAACTATCTAAGTATACTATAGTCTGAAAAGCCTTCAAATGACTGAATTGTCTAAATAAGAAGTTGATGGGACATGTCCCCAACTAACTCCAACTATTGAAATATACAAAGTAATGAAATAATAAATAAATGATCATGTTCTCGGAGGATGAGAACTCACTGCTAACTCTGACTGCTGAGACTGGAATGCTACTAATGCTCTAGAGCTCGTGTCTCTGAACCTATGTTATAAAACACCATAACGCAAATGCATCAGTATGATTGAATATACCGGTTCGCATGTGAGGTTGCCTGAATACAAAGGGGTCATATGCATGAACTATACTAATGACTGAATAACATGAATGTGAGAATACATGCATGAATAAATAATAACTTTAACTGAGGTCGTGATAACATAATTACTGAGCCTGAGTACTGATAACATGAGATATTGATAACTATATAACTAAAATAACTGATACTGAGTGACTGTATTTGACAGTCTAGGTTCTGATAGAACTAGCTGAGTTTCATACTATTCAGAGTTGACTGTATCCGATAATCTAAAATTCTATAGAACTATCTGAGTTTTAATACTAAGATCGAATGACTGTATCTGATAGTCCTAATTCTATAACTGAAACTGTGGGAAGTAGTCAAATAACCGACATGCCCCAAATAATGCAATATAGCTAAGTTGGGGTCTAATCTGTAACCTCAATTGAAAGGGTATCAATACCGTACCACCGATAAAGACAAGCAGTGGGTGACCCTCATCTGCCAGTGTCCTCAAAAGAGAATGGTGGGACCCTCATCTAACAGTGTTTATCCAGCTCATCAACCCTCACCTGATAGTGTTGATGTCTCAACCTATGCTGGCTACATAGTTCTGGAATGCAAGGATGACATCTAAGAATCACACCCTCATCTAACAGTGTATGTTCCCATACTTGGGTTCACTCGGTGCTAATTTCTACTCCCATCTGAATAGATACTGAACATGGTTACTGAACTGAATTAACTGAGTTTCATTGACTGAAAGACTAGTACTGAGATTACTCGATTACTGAGCTTTCCTGAGTCACATTACTAACTGAGTTCTATGGATCATGGCTTGATTGAGCATATCATGAAAACATGACACTAACTCTAGGCACACAGCTATATTTTTCGGGTACAAGTACCTCCAGGACTCGATGGAAAGAAACTCACAAATCATTACTTTTTTGAATAAATGACCACATCAACAATCCATAATACAGTAAGTTGAAGAATTCATGAAGTACAAGTTCTAAAGCACCATAATGGCCATACATATATCCATAATTCGTTGACTAAGACATTTCATCAAACACTTGACATGCATGAACTTATACATGAATGGGGATTTCATATTATTATACTAGTATGGAACTTTTCCTTCACATAGGAAATTAATCAAACACATGGAGAGAATGCTTTGGTTATATAATCATCAACACATCTAATAATCATGGATACATCAATTAACTTATAAATTGAAGGGGGTTTATCATGATTATTATGTAAATCTTTATGTACTAGGGTCAATCATTGGAATATGGAATTTAAAACATGAATCAAACCCCACAACATCATGAACATGAATTTCAATTCAATTTACATCATGAACATTCATAAATACACAAATCTTAGATTTTGAAGAGGGATTCTTGAGCTTCATGGTGAAAGGGACCCATGAATCAACACATGACATACCTGGGTTGTGAGTTTCTTGAAGTTCTTGGACTTGAAGGACTTTAATCTCTTAGTTTCTTAAAAAAGATTTGGCTCTTGTTTCTTGGGGATTATCTTTGAGAGAAAGCCCTAATTTGATGTTGTAAATGGATAATAAACTTATGAGCTATGAACTGGTATAATTAGTAATTAAAATGGGTGGAAAAGACCTAAATACCCTTTTAAAAATGACTTTAAAATAGATGAACGGAGTATGCGATGGTCCATCACTGGGTCGACGATCCATTGGTCCTGACCATCGCACGTGGGCAGAATAGGGATTCACTGCCTCTCTTACGATGGCTTAGGAAATAGTCTATCGCTAGCTCGATAGTCCATCGGCCTGAGCTATCGCTCTTAGGAAGAAAGTGGTCTCACTTCCCCTACTGCGATGGCTTAGGGAACGGTCCATCTCTAGCTCGATGGTCCGTCGACCTTCACCGTCACAGCTGGGCAATTTCGACTGCCTTTTATATTTTGGCCATAACTTTCTCTCTCGATGTCAGATTTGGACGAAATGGGTATCGGTGGAAAGCCTATTCAATTTCCCACTCAACAAAAAGTGAAAATCTTAAAAATTCCATATGTACAAAAGTGGGTTCATCTTCCAAAGTAAGTTTCTAACATTCTTGGGATGATTTTAAGCCAGGTAGAAATACGGGTTATTACAATATCTCCCCCTTGAGAAACACTGCCCATAGATAGTCTACTAAGGGCGTCTACCACAACATTGTCCTTGCCTGAATGGTACAACATGCTCATATCATAATCCTTAAATAATTCTAACCATCTTCTCTGACGAAGATTCAACTGCCTTTGGGTAAACGCATACTACAAGCTTTTGTGATCTATGAACACATTAACATGCACCCTATACAAATAATGTCTCCATATTTTCAAAGCAAACACAATGGAAGATAACTAAAGATCATGGGTTGGGTAATTATTTTCATAAAGCTTAAGTTGTCTTGAGGCATAAGCTATGACTTTACCTCTCTGCCTCAAAACACAACCCAAACCAACTCTATAGGCATCGCAATAAACCTAAAACCATCTGTACCATCAGGTAATGCTAAAATGGGGGCTGAAGTGAGTTGAGTCTTAAACTCCTGAAAAGTCTTCTCACAAGAATCTGAACACTAAAGCTTAACTTTCTCTTGGGTCAATCCAGACATAGGAGACGCAATAGATGAGAAACCCTCAATGAAATATCTGTAATACCCAGCTAAACCCAAAAAACTCCTAATGTCTGACGGAGAGATAGGTTTAGGCTAATTTCTTACAGCTTCTGTCTTTTAGGGATCAACTCTAATACCCTCATTGGAAACAATATAAACAAGAAAAGATAGTAACCTTAGCCAAAATTTGAACTTGATAAACTTGGTGAACAACTGGTGATCTCTAAGAGTCTGCAACATAATTCTAAGATGGTCTGGATGATTATCCTCACTACGAGAGTAGACGAGAATATCATTAATAAAGACTATGACAAACATGTCCAAATACTGTTTGAACACTCTGTTCATCAATTCTATGAAGGCTTTTGGGGTATTTGTTAGTCAGAAGGACATGACTAGAAACTCAAAATAACCATAACGGGTTCTGAAAGCCGTCTTTGGAATATCACAGTTTCTTACTTTAAGCTGATGATAGACGAATCTAAGGTCTATCTTTAAGAAATAACTTGCACCTTGGAGTTGATCAAATAAGTCATCAATTCTAGGAATAGGATATTTGTTTTTAACTGTGACTTTATTCAGCTGGAGATAGTCGATGCACATACGTAAAGAACTATCTTTCTTTGGCACGAATAGGATGGGAGCGCCCCATGGAGAAACACTAGGCCTTATGAAACCTTTATCTAAAAGATCTTTGAGTTTCTCCTTTAACTCTTTAAGTTCGGTGAAAGCCATACGATATGGAGGTATAGAAATAGGTTGAGTATCTGAAAAAAGGTCAATACCAAATTCTATTTCCCTATCGGGAGGTATCCCTGGCAAATTTTTAGGAAAGACATCAGGGAACTCATTAACCACACTGACTGACTGAACTGTCGGAGTCTTAGACTTAGTGCCTTTAACTCAAAAAAAATGATAGATACAGCCTTTAGAAATCAACTTTTTGTCCTTAAGTTAAGATGTGAAATGACACTTGTGAGACACTGAGTTACCTTTCCACTCAAAGTCTGGTTCATCTAGAAATTGAAACTTCATTACTCAGGTGCAATAATCTATAGAGTCATAACAAGAATGATGTCAATCCATACCAAGAATAAGATCAAAGTCAACCATATCTAACTCTATTAGGTATGCTAACATGACTTTATAAAGGACAGTGATAGGACACTTTCTATAGATCTGTTTAGCAATAATTGACTCACCCACTGGGTAGAAACCAAGAAGGGTTCAGGGATCTTTTCAAAACTTATCTCAAAATTTACTATAACTAATGTGGTCACATAGGATAAACTCAACCCAGGGTCTAACAACACATAAACATCAAGATAAAAGATACGAAGCATACCAGTAATAATATCTGGTGAATCCTCCTGCTTCTGACAGGATGGTAAAGCATAAAATCAATTTTGGCGCTGACCGCCACCGGTAGTGGATGATGTGCCCTGAGGAGGAACTAGGTGACCTAAAAAAGCTGGTGCAGTATTAGCTTGAGTATGGGGACGAACATCTCTATTTCCCTACTTAGCATATGGACACTCTTTGATTTCATGACCCACCATACCAAAACCATAGCAACCCTTTGTTCCCTTCAAACACTCACCAAGGTGAGCTTTACCACACTTAGCACAGGTCAGATAATTGGGCCTTCCACTTACACTATTATGAGATTTGGACATAGAAGATTTACCCCACTACTTTTATCTACCTCTGGGAGCGGGAGCACTAGCTAAAGATGGTGCTGACATAGATGAACAATTCTAAAACTATGAATGATTTCCCCCTTAATATTTAGCCAGGCCATACTCACACTGCCCTATTCTTGCCTTTTTATTTCCTCTCTCTTTTCCCTTTAACTTCTCTACCTCAATCTGCTAAGCATGCATCATTAATCTCGCAAGATCTATGTCTCAAATGAGCACGACAATCCTACACTCTTTGACTACCAATTTAGATACTCCAGTAACAAACTTACTCATACTATCCCTAGGATCAACCATTGTATCAGGGGCATACTTAGACAACTGATTGAACTTAAGGCAGTAATCCTTCACTGTCATCGATCCCTACCTCAAATTCACAAACTCTTCTATCTTAGCTTTTTTCATCTCACGTGAGAAGAACCTGTCTAGAAAAATATCCTAAAACACCTGCCAACTCATAGGAACAACATTCTCACCTATACTATTCTTCCACATCACTATCCAATCCTACACTACATCTTTGAATCTATAGAATTCTAACTCAAAACTCTCCTCCTCAGAAATATGCATAATCTGGGTGATATTTTTCACCTGATTTAGATAAAGCTGTGGGTACTTACCTACTTTCGACACAAAGAATTCTGGCGGATTCATTTTTATGAAGTATCTGATTCTAGCTGCTGCTAAATCCCCATTCTGCTGAAGTGGGACTGCAGTTTAATTCTGATGTTTGCCCTAAAAATTAGCAGTCACAGCTTGGGCCAATGCCTGAAAGGCAGCCCTAAACTTCGCATAAGATACATTCTTATTCAAAGGATCGGGGGGCTAGGGTGGCTGGGTATTATTTCTGCGAGCATTAGCTTGATGAGGAGGCATATTCAACAGTCACATAAGAGCACGAGTTAAAAGCAGATAGAGATACTATAAGCATGATAGATTATGAAAGAAAGAGATGATTTCCTAAGAATGTTCTATAGCCTATTGCTCATAAATATGGCGCGCTTCACACCCATGATCAAGACTCTACGTAGCGCGGCTTGTCTGACTCCCTAAGACTCTTAAAACCTTAGGCTTTGATACCAAGTTTGTAATGCCCCAAAACTTGGTCTCGAGATATCACACGGTTCTCAAGACTATGAGTAGCCTTAAGTTAACCCTATCTGCCTTCTACTTGGTATAAATATCATAATCAAGGTAATATAGACATAGAAGTCATACTGAATACGAAAGCTATCTGAAATAACTGAGAATAATCTGAAAGAAATATCTGAAAATTAAATACTGTAAGTCTGAATCAAATCTAGCAGTCTGACAAGCCTCTACTACTAATACTAGAGAGTCACTAGGATAGACCCCCAGCTAAAACAAACTATCTGAAAAGAATACTGAATCATACAAAACTACTAGGCAGTAAAATCTCAATGAATAAGTCCCTGAACTATGTGGACTCACCAACTGTCGGATGTAGATGAAGATGATTGAACTACTTACGCTACTGATGCAGAGCACCTGAACCTACATTATGAGACAATGTAGCATATAGGCGTATATGTGGATCATTACTTTGAGGATGTACTAAGTATATGGGGGTGAAGTGCATAAGTAAATCATCATCTCATCATCATAATTTATAAAATAATGCATGCTAAATGTAAATGACTCACATATGCTGGAATATCTAAAATACAAAAATCTAAAATCATGAATAGAAAAATCATACTTCATAAATTTAGTGAGTTATAACATTTAGTTCTAGAAGCTATACTTGTATTCTCTCTTTAAATTATATTATCTAAGTGTAGAAAGGACTCACCCTTAAATCTTAAATCTAAAAACTAAAATTAAATATCATTCTATAAAGCATAGTCTGAGTAAATTGGTGATCCTTTACACTTAATTTTCTAAAAGGTTTTTAGTCATTCTATCTTACAAAATAGGAACTTTGGGAGGTACTTCTAACCGACATAAACCATATGAGCTGTCATGGAGTCCAAAGTCTTACCCACATTGAGGACAACTATTCTACCTTTGCCATCGGAATAGAACCTTAACTTAAGTGATAAATGACTTATCCCACTATGGGCACTTAAAACCTATGGTGGCTCATAGTTTGGGGCATGAGACCTTGGAATCATATCTAACTCAGTGATAAATACTGCTCTTATACTTATCACTTAGAACTTATATGAAATTCACATTAAAATAGCACAAGGGTTTATAATAAAAACTAATTATGCTTCTCTTTCTTTATATTTCAAACTATATGAACAATGTGGATTCCTTATCCTAACTTAGGATCAAAAGATCATTGCTTTTCTGAAAATTTGTGAATAAACTGATCATATGATGCTTAATCCATCATTTTATTGAATTATCAACATATAATCTTGGGATTAGTAACCCATACATTAAACTCATGTCAAAACATCATAATATTCATGCTTAATCTTGAAAACAATGATAATTCATCTCAACATCTGTAAATTTCTGCAATAGACATGAAAGTATGCAAATAGACATGCAATTAAACTTCTAAAACATTGAAAATCTCGTAATTTTAAAATTAGCAATAATGGGTATGAACCCTAATTCAAATCTCATGAATATTCATTTAAAATACTATGAATTTGTAAATAAAACTTGGTTTTAGGCTCAAGGATGAAAGAGGATCCTTGTTCATAAACCTCACATACCTTGATAGATAATTAGATGAAGAAACTCGAATTATTGATTCCTATTTGAGTTTTTGAAGATGAGTTCTTGATTACCTTGTCTTGGAAATTGATACCAAATGGTATCTAAATAAGCACAAAACAGTCCACAAGTGACCCGAAAATACCCATAACAAGCAAGACACAAAACGACACAAGGAACCAAACACAAACTTAATGATTAAGAAGATAGATAACTTGACACAAGGAAAACATGTAAAGTAGTAACTAAAGAGTTTATTAAACTATAAAACCCCTACAAAACACGTTAAAAAGTACCAAGTTCTTACGATGATACAAGAGTGGAGTCCACCACTCAAGCATCAACGTTTTTAACAAATAAGCAATCACAAGAGATTCCACCCTTGAATGTTATCCTAGTTACAAGTTTTGGTTTTGTGCCTCAAGGAAAAAGGACTTAGTGTTTCAAAAGTTCAAGACTTACAATAATCATCAACCAAAGAACTAAAGACCTAAACTAGTCTATTTATAGACTTATTACAAAAGTAAGGTGAAATGACCAAAAAGGCCCTTAAATGAATGACTTCAAGTAGGCTCCCTTGGAGTGCTATGTATGGATGGTTTTGGTGTCCATTTAGGTTCTAATTTGCACTTCATTTGCATAAACCAAGAAACGGGTCCAACGCGCACTCTCTTAAGTTCATATCCGTGATTATTCTTGTATCAGGAATCCTCAATCTTAAGCTTTCTTGGGGAAACTATGGAGGATTTTGATTTCTTGGAGAAGAAGCTTTAGAACTTTAGGATTTTTATTTGAGAGAGAATGGATAAAATTAGGCAAAAAGTGCCTTGAATATGTTTAATTCCTTGTTTTGGACGAATTGGGGCCTTGGGGATTGACCAAAATACCCGTATTAAACTTCAAGTTTGAATTGAAAAATGCAATATTTTCTTAAACTGGCAGGCCACCATGATACGCCACTATTGTGGTGGCTCATTAGAAATAGTACAATTGGGAACTGGGCTGAGTCTGCAACGTGGAGCCATTGTGGTGCCCCTTTGGAATGCTATTTTAGCCACCAACGCGACATGATAAGATTACGTGGGCTGCTGGATTTTTCATAAATGGGAAAATAGACCACTCCACAATGTATCAATATCGCAGAGGTCCACTAAAATTGACGATTACCATTTTTGCCTTCTTCGTGATGCACTGAGTGCTCAGGTGGCAGACTGTCAACTTAAAAATGCCATAACTTTTCAATCGCGTATCAGATTTAGGTGAATTTGGTATCGATGGAAAGCTTATTTAATTTTCCATAGAATGGAAGGTCTAAATTTGGACAATTTTACATGGAATAAATATTATTCATCTTGGAAGCTATCCCTTAATATTCTAGGGACGAATTTAAGCTAGGAAAAGTATGAGGTATTATATGTGGTGGCTGATAACAGATCTAGGATGAGCAAATTCGTGTCTGAGGTATCTAATAGTGTGGTCAAAGAGTGTAGGACTGTGATGTTAATTAAGGAGATAGACATATATAGTCTTATGGTCCATGCTCAACAGATTGAGGAGCAGGAGCTTAAAGAGAAGGAGAGAGAGAGAGCAAGAAGGCTAGAACAGGTAGCTTTAATTTTACTCATCCAAAGTTAGAGGGTGGAAACCATCCTTGATTCCATCATAAATCTTCAGATCCTACCTTATATTCATCTAGGGCCCCTACGCCAAAGTTCAAAAATAATAATTGGGATAGGGCACCAGCCTCTAAGTCCTAAGACAGTGTAAACAGTGGTTGCATAAATCCTCTTTGCCAGAAATTTTGTAGAAACCATCAGGGTGAGTGTAGAGCTACAGTGATTTTTGCTTTAGCTATGGCAAGCCAGGCCATCAGATCTGGAAGTGTCGGGTAATTGCTCAGAAATGAAGAGATTTGCACCAACAAGGCCAGTCCCATCAATCATCGACTCCAGTCGGTTGCTTAAATCACTAGGGCGCAACTTCCAGTCCTACTAATGGTCAGTGCTAGAATAGTCTTTATGCACTTTAGTCCTGACAAGATCAAGAAAATTCTCTTGATGTGGTTACTGGTAAGTTGTAAGTCTTTCATTTACATGTTTATGTTTTACTAGATCCTGGAGCATCTCTTTCTTTTTTAACCTCTTATACAGACATCAACTTTTGAGTCAGTCCCGAAATCTTAGTAGAGACTTTCTCAGTGTCTACCCCAATGGGTATGTCTATCGTATCCCGACGGGTATACAGGAATTTCCTGATTATAGTGTCTCAAAAAGTTACTTCAGTAGACCTTGTAGTGTTAGAGATGATGGATTTTGACATCATTCTTGACATGGATTGGATCCATTCATGCTATGCTTCAGTAGATTACAGAAATAGAGTAGTTTATTTTTAGTTTCCAATTAACCAGTCCTTGAATGGAGGGGTAGTACTACAACGCTTAGGGGTCGGCTTAGTTCATACCTTAGAGTAAGGAAAATGATATCTAAGGGGTGTATTTATCATCTTGTTTGAGTCAAAGACTTTAATTTTGAGACTCCAAATCTTGAGTCAGTTTCAGTAGTGAGAAAATTTCTAGATGTGTTCTCTGAAGATCTTTCCAGAGTTTCTCCTGTAAGGGAAATTGACTTTGGAATAAACCTTCTTCCAGATACCCTGCCTATCTCTATTTCGCCATACAGAATGGCTCTAGTCAAACTCAAAGAGTTGAAATAACAGTTGAAAGACCTCCTAGATAAGGGGTTTATCAGGCCCAATATTTCCCCATAGGACGTACTAATTCTGTTCGTGCGTAAGAAAAATGGTTCTCTTAGAATGTGTATTGACTACCATCCGTTGAACAAAGTCACAATCAAGAACAAATACAAACTTCCCATAATTGATGACTTGTTCAACCAAATTCAGGATGCCTGTTATTTTTCTAAGATAGACCTCAGATCCGGCTATCATCAGCTCAGAGTCAGAGAATGTGACATTTCAAAAATAGCTTTTTGAACCTTTTATGGTCACTTCGAGTTTCTAGTTATGTCCTTTGGCCTCACAAATGCCCAGTAGCCTTTATGGACTTGATAAACCGAGTGTTCAATTAGTACTTGGACATGTTCATCATAGTTTTCATTGATGATATTCTTGTTTACTCCTATAATGAAAGTGATTATGCAGACCACCTTAGAATAGTATTACAAACTCTTAGAGCCCATCAGTTGTTTGCTAAATTCAGTTAGTGAGAATTTTGTCTAAGATTAGTAGCTTTTCTTGGCCATATTATTTTCAGTGATGGCATTAGAGTTGTTTCTCAAAAGACCAAAGCGGTAAGAAACTAGACTAGAGCTATCTCCATCAGATATCAGTAGTTTCTTGGGTTTAGCTGGCTATTACCGGTGGTTTGTTGAAGGATTTTCGTCTATTGCATCCCCCATGTCCATATAGACTCAAAAGAAAGTTAAGTTTCAGTGGTCAGATTCTTGTGAGAAGAGTTTTCAGGAGTTGAAGACTCGACTTACCACAGCCCCAATTTTGATGATACCAGATGGTTTAGATAGATTTGTTGTGTACTGTGATGCTTCCAAAGTTGGTTTGGGGTGTGCTTTGATGAAGAAGGGTAAGGTTTTGGCATATGCCTCTAGACAACTTAAGCCCCGTAAAAAGAATTACCCCACCCATGATCTTGAGTTAGCAGCTATTGTTTTTGCCTTAAAAATTTAGAGGCATTATCTGTATGGGGTGCATGTAGATGTGTTCACGGACTACAAAATCTTCTAATATGTGTTTTCATAGAAGGATTTGAATCTGCATCTAAGGAGGTGGTTAGAATTATTGAAAGATTATGATATGAGTGTTTTGTATCACCCGGGCAAGTCCAATATAGTGGCAGATTACCTAAGTAGATTTTTTATGGTTAGTGTTGCTCATGTTGAGGATGATAAGAAGAAGTTAGTTAGGGAAGTTCATTATCTTGCCAGATTAGGTGTTCATTTGGTTTATTTAGCTGAGGGTAGCGTATGGGTTTAAAATAGTTCAGAATCTTCTTGGTTGCCGAAGTGAAAGAAAAACAATATAGGGATCCCAGTTTGGTGAAGCTGAAGGAGTCAGACAGATATCAGAAAGTAGAGATTTTCTCCCAAGGGGGAGATGGTGTGTTGTATTGCTAGGGTAGATTGTGTGTGTCGTGTGTTGATGAGTTGAGACCGTGAATTCTTACAGAAGTGCATGGAACGCATTACTTGATTCCTCCAGGGGCCAGAATATGTACCGCGATCTATGAAAAATCTATTGGTGGAGTGGGATAAAGAGGGATATTGCAGAGTCTGTAGCTAAGTGCTCCACTTGTCAACAAGTTAAGATTGAACATCAAAAACCTAGTGGGTCTATGTAGGAGTTTAGTATTCCTACTTAGAAGTGGGAGGAAATGAACATGGATTTTTTGACAGGTTTTTCTCGTACTCGTCGATAGCATAATTCGATTTGGGTCATTATGGATAGGATAACCAAATCAGCCTATTTCTTACTAGTCCATACTTCTTATTCAACGAAGGACTATACTAAGCTCTATATTAGAGAGTTGGTTAGTTTGCATGGTGTTCCACTATCTATCATCTCAGATAAAGATACTCAGTTTACCTCTCATTTTTGAAAAGCTTTTCAGATGGGTCTTGGTACCCAAGTTCACCTCAGTATAACCTTCCACCCTCAGACAGATGGTCGGGTAGAGAGGACCAGACCCTTGAGGACATATTGAGATTGTGTGTTATTGACTTTAAGGGAAGTTGGGATGACCACTTGCCTTTGATTGAATTCGCGTATAATAACAACTATCATTCCAGTATTCAGATGGCTCCATTTGAGGCTCTATATGGAAGGAGATGTAGATCTTTGATTGGTTGGTTTGATATAAGTGAAACCACTTTGGTAGGGACTGAATTGATATTTGATGCTTTGGAGAAAGTTTACCTAATCCGGGAGAGGCTTAAGGTAGCCCAAAGCCGACAAAAATCTTATGCAGATGTGAGGAGAAAGGATCTCAAGTTTGAGATTGGTGATTTTCTATATCTAAAAAATCTCTCCCATGAAGAGGGTAAACAGGTTTGGTAAGAAGGGGAAGATTATTCCCCAATATGTTGGTCCTTATAGAATTATGAGCCATTTTAGAAAGGTGGCTTATGAGCTTGAGTGTCCTGTAGACCTAACATCAGTGCACCCAGTATTCCATATCTCTTTGTTGAAGAAGTGTATTGGTGACCCAGCTATAGTTATTCCCTTAAAAAGCATAGATGTTCAAAACAATCTTTCTTACGAAGAAATTCCAGTCGAGATCCTTGATCGCCAAATTCGTAGACAAAGGAACAAAGAAGTTCCCCTAGTCAAGGTTCTTTGGCAGAATCAGTCCGTTGAGGGAGACACTTGAGAAACAGAAGCAGATATGTAGACCAAGTATCCTCATCTTTCTCTGCAAACTCAAACTCAACTTAAGGTAACAATCTTCTTAGAATTTCTCTTTTCCATGCTCAGTTCCAGATGCATATCATTCTCATGTCAGTCATGTATTCACAGAACTAATTCAGTCATGTGTCATGTTTCAAAATTAGTCATGTAATCACATTTTCATCACGTAAATTTATAATGTAACCTTAATTCCTCAGTGTTTCAGCTTAACCAATCTCATTCGAGGACGAATGTTCCCAAGGGAGAGATATTGTAATGCCCCAAAAATCTAAACCAATGTTAGAGCCATGTTTCAAACTCATGAGAAATAAATTATAGTTATTTGGCTGTTATGAGTGAGTTTGATGTCTATTAAGGCTTCAAATAACTCCAAGCTACTAGAAAAATCAAAATATCCCTTACCAATTGAGTTTTTGAGAAGAATGTTGTTATAGTCAACTTCAAATGAGCATTTATTTTATTATACCAAGAATTTTCCATCTCAAGACCAACCAAAGTGTAGAAAATTTAATTAGTTTTTTGACTCTACCAATTTCGCCTAAATCCGATATACGAGTGAGAAGTTATGACACTTTTAGTGAGATGCAGTAGCTCATCGCGATGATGTCGTGTCGCGGAGATGGCAAAAATCACGTTCGTCTTTTTCTAGTGACACCGCGATGGTTCCGCATCACGCAAAGGTGCAAAATTGCACTCGTTCTTTTCCAATGAGGCACCACGATGGTGCCGTGTACGTGATAGCACCGCATCGCGCCAAAGTGCAAATGTGCGCTCGTCATTTTTCCAGTGGCACAACACGATAGCACTGCATCATGCCGAAGTACAAAATCGGGATTTCCAATTTTGAGTTTTAATTCCCAAGGGTAGTTTAGTCTTTTTTCAAGACCCCAAATCGTGTTAAACAAAGGATTTAACCTATTCTAAGCATATTATGTT
>NC_061120.1:140250983-140319064 GCF_002878395.1 Capsicum annuum | reverse complement strand
TATATGATAGAATAAGTACAACGAAAAGAATAGCTGATGAAAAACCAGAATCATCAAGCTCATCAAAAAGAACAAATTATGAAACAAATTCAACAAATAATTTAAACCAATATTACATAATAGGAAAGGTAAATAAAAAAGAATATTTAATACTCTTAAATACAGGACAAAAAGAAAATTATATAGCAAAATATCTAGTAAAAAATGAAGAAATAAAAACTGATAATGATATATGCCCAGATCTACCAAGAAATTTAATAAATATTAAAAATATAGCAGAAAAAAAAATAATAATAGGAATTAGAAATAAATAAAGAGAATACGTCCAAATATATAGGTGCATAAAATTGAACGTTATGATGAAGAAATCAAACAGTCTACCAGCTAAGAACATGGTGACTGAATAATTTTCATTAATATCATAAGTTACAACTTAAAATTATGCATAATCAATTGCAGAGGATGAGTGCAGTAAATCTTTTACTTTGCATTCTCACATGCACAATCAATTCCAGAGAAATAAAGGGTAAATTTTGCTTTGCATTCTCATTCATTAATTAATTAAAAAAAAAACATACAACCCTGACCCTGAAGTCAATTGTTGACAGAAAAGGGTTAAAATATCATCAACTTATTAGAGATGACTCGAAAATGCGTTCCTTCCATTTATTCGATTAAAATGTTCTTAACCTACTAAATAGTTTTAAAATGTCATTCTTCCACTATTTAGAGCCGTCAATATGGATCAGGTCCGTTGGACCAGCCCAGCCCAGCCTATAATTTAATAGAGACGAGCTGTGATTTTTATAACTCGTTTAAGAACAAGGCTTTTTAGCCCAGCCCGTATAAGTTCATGAGGCTTGAGCAGTATGAGTTGGGCTGCTCCGTGGGCCAAATAAAAAATGATTAGAAAATATAATAGAGTACTAAAAATTAAAAAAGGGGAAAGGATATAAATGACTTGTCGGTCCATACATTTTTTCATTCAAATAGCCTAAGAATTGAAATTTCATATTTTAACTACATGACTAATGTCAACCGCTGACACGTGCTAATGCATGTCCTTTTTTTTGCATTGTTACCTTTTAATTGGTCAATGCTAATTTTTTCTTTTTGTCTTTTTTTTAATTGGCCAATGTTTCTTTTGTCTTTTTGTCTTTTTTTTTTGTCATTGATTTGCCTTTTTCGTTTAATTTCAAATAACAATTGATCTATTTTTTTGTAAAATTCTATCAAAACAAAAAACAATTAATAATTATAAAAATTGAATTATTATTGTATAAAAGACTCTTTTTTTTCGAATGAATATTTGATATCAAATATATAAATAAATATTTTATACAAATAATGGTAGAACTTGTATACACATTATAACGATAATTGTATAATTTTTATACACATCCTATACAATATTTAGCTACAATAATTATTTAGATACAAATTTTATACAATATTTATGCAGTTTATATACATCCTATACATATACATACTCTATACAACAATGATACAAATTCTATACAGATCATATATAAAAAAAATATATTATATACAAAAATACTTATATGACTTTTTTATGATTTTTTTACACATTATATACAACAATTATATAGTTGTTATACACATTCTATACGATCTTTGGCTACACTTATTATTCGGATACGTATTTTATACAAGAACTACATAATTTCTATACACATTCTATACATACATGCAACTATTAAGTTTCTATGCACATTCTATATATTTTTTATCTATATTTTTTACATATACATATTTTATATAACTATACAATTTTTATACATATATCATATATAGGTACATTTTGATATAACAATTATATCATTTTTATATAATTATATTTAATTGTTATTTTTTATCAGATTTTGTATATTTTCCATAAATATATCTTATATTGATACATATTCTATTTAATAATTATACATTTTTTATATAATTATATTTAATTATTAGTTCTTAAATAACAACACAAACTTTTATTAGTTAAAATTTAATACAATTTTTATACACATTCTATACAACCTTTAGCTGCAATTATTATTCGAATATGTATTTTATACATCAACTATAAATTTCTATACACATTTTATACAATTTTTTAAATATATATTTTGTACGTATATATATTTTATAGAACTATACAATTTCTATACATATATCTTAAATAGATACACATTATATATAATAATTTTATAATTTTTATACAATTATATTTAATTATTATTTTTTAACAACAAAAAAAATAGAATATTTTTTCAGTTACAAATTTTGTAGCAAAAAAACTGAGTAAAGGGCCGAATGGCCCAAAGGAAGGGCCGAAAATGGCCAAATGGCCCAAGGAATGGTTGAAAATGGCCCAATGACCATAAAGTGGCATTTTTTTCCTGACAGGTCACATATATCCATATGCTTAAACTTGGGCTATTTTTTAAAAAAAAAAATGCTACATAATGTCTTTTTTCCTTAAAAAAAAAAGAGTCCAAACTCAACGTCTATTTGGACCATTATAGATATTTGAATATTAAATATATTTATAAAATATATAATAATTAAAATGCTAATTTTTGTAAGGAGTCAAATATGTTTGTTGAAGAGAATGTGGCGATGTTGAACACGCTATAAACTCATAAGTGTCATGAGAATATTTTTGTTTTGAGTAACTTACATAAATCCCCGATAGTTTCAGCAATATTATAGAAAATCTCATTTATTTTGCTAATTACATGTTATCTTGGAATTTTAAATAGGTGATACATATGGTAAGCAGCGATACATATGTATTAGTGATACATATGTAACTAATCAGGTAGTTATTTTTGGAAGGAATCGATTTTTCTGAATCTAGTAACGTAAATTTTGCCTAAACATTAAAAACGTTATTCTGTTTGTGTAGAGTTCAACATTGAACAAACCATATTAGCAGGTCAAAGTTTTACACTTTTTAAAACAAACAAATTGATATTCAATTTTTTTTTCTGAATTACTTCAATGGATGTCGTCACTATGTTGTTGCGTCATTCTGGGAAATGGGTTTCTGAAATAAGGTACGATAATTATCGGGTAGAAGGTATTTTAATTCATGAAAAAATATCGTACCGCGATTTAATGGACTCCATATCAACTCAATTGAAAACTGACTTATCTAAGAAAAAAGTTCATGTCAAATACGTTATTCAAGGCAATTCATCAGCATTGGAGATTCATAATGAAATGGCTAGAAAACTTTTTATTGAGATTTTGAAAGTTGAATCTATATTTGGAAAGTATCCACTGTGTATTACAATGAGTGATTTTGTAATTGACAGTGATGTTGTTGACACGAATGATTTGATGATTGAGTGATATAATTTTGTTGAGCCGTCTGCACTTGCAGTTGCTGAAGTTGATAGCGTTGAATCATTGAAAATTAGTAATGTGGGTGGTGTAGAACTGATAAGTGATTGCTATAATAGTGTTGTAAAGGTGAACCAAAAGTATACAAACAAAGCTACACTTGTCTCGGTAATGCGTAACTATGCAATCAAGCACATGTCAATTTTAGAGCTGAGAGATCTGACAAGCAGAGGTTTGTTTTTGAGTTTTAAGAACAATAATTGATTTATTTCGCAATTTTATATATCTGGAAGATGAAGTTATACATTTGTAAGTTATTCTATGTCACTGGTGTTGCAAATAACAGGTGATTCATATTTGTATTTATCATCAATAAGTTTATATATATGGTGATTCATACTAGTGATAACTGTAACTGATTATTAATCATGTAAATGGATATTCATATAAATGGAGATTCATATTGATGATTCATATAAAACAATTGGAAATGCAGGTTATTCATTTGACTGGTGATTCATATACCTGTTGATCATATAACTAATTTGTATTATTGTTGATTACTGTAATGGGTGATTTGTATATCTAGTTTACAAATAAGAAGTGATTCGTATAGTTGCTGATTCATGTAAGTCTTGAGACATAAAATAAGTGATACATATGATTGGTGATTCATATAAGTGTTGATACATATATAGGGTGTTTCATATAGTTGTTGATTTATGTAAGTCTTGAGACATAAAATAAGTGATAAATATGACTGGTGATTCATATAAGTTTGGAACATATATAGGGTGTTTCATATAGTTGTTGATTCATATAAGTCTTGATACATAAATTAAGTGATACATATGTCTGGTGATTCATATAAGTGTAGATACATATGTATAGTGATTCATATAGTTGCTGATTCATATAAGTGTTGAGCCATATAATAAGCGATACATATGACTGTTGATTCATATAAGTGTTGATTCATAAAGATGGTGATTCATATATTTACTGATTCATATAAGTGTTGTCATATAATAATTGATATATATGACTGGTGATTCATAAAATATAAGTGTTGATTCATAAAGATGATGATTCATATATTTACTGATTCATATAATTGTTGAGTCCTATAATAAGTGATACATATGACTGCTGATTCATAAAAGTGTTGATTGGCTTATTTGTTTTTTGAAGTATTGTTTCATATGTTATATGGTGATTCATAGTAGCGATATATTTTTTTTGGACGTGTCTTTCAGTTATGTATTGTTGTGTAAATCACCGGAATGTAATTAGGTATTCAAGGTGTCCTGTAAGCATGGTACAGATATATTTATTATACGTACCTTCAACGATGAAAACACTTGCTCAATAATGGACAGAGTGTTTGAGCAGCAGCATGCAACCATTGTCTTTGTAGCTGGATTAACAGCTCCAAAGTTGGTGAACTACAAAAGAATAATCACCCCAAGCGACATAATTGAAGACATAAAAAGGGAGCTTGGTTTGGACATAGATTACATGAAGGCATGGAGGGCTAAAGAACATGCTTTAAAGATATTGAGAGGGCGACCAGCTGACGGATATAAGAAATTGCATGCCTACATATACATGTTGAATTTGATTTATCCCAATTCATATATAAGGATGCATAAGTCTCCAGATAATCAGTTCATGTATCTATTTGTAGCACTACAACCTTTTATTAGAGGATTTGGTTATTGTAGGCCTTTTGTGGTAGTACAGTAGTCACATGAGAAGACCATATCAGGGAACATTCATTTCAGCTAGCACACTTGATGAAGCAGGTATTGCATGTACTGATTTATTTTTTCTTACAAATGATGGTAATTGTTATACAACTTAGACATAATCATTCTTTGATATTATGTATCAGGACATATATTGCCACTCGCGTATGGGGTTGTAGATTCTAAGAATGATTCATCCTGGACTTGGTTTTTCCAGCAATTCAAGTGTGCTTTTGGTGAGAGGGATAATATGTGTGTTTGTCTCTGATAGACATGAAAGCATAATCAAGGAGGTTAGTGTGGTCTATCCATGTATACCACATTTTACTTGCATTTGGCATCTTTGGAATAATGTCTGCACAAACTATAGAAAGAGTAAGGACAAGCTGACAGGAGAGTTTTTTGCCATGGCTAAAGCGTACGAGTTGAATGATTTTGATGAACTTATGTGTAAAGTGGGAAAGATTGACAATAGAGTTAAGGTATATTTGGAAAATATTGGATTTGAAAAGTGGTCACGAGTTTATGCTCCAATAAATAGGGGGAGGATGATGACTTCCAACATTGCAGAATGTATCAACTCTCGTCTTGTTGAGGCTCGTGAACTGCCAATTTTAGAATTTCTTGAACAGGTCAGAATCTTATTTGGTGTGTAGAATCAAAAAAATATAGATCGATTTAGCTTTCTTTCTAAAAAATTATTGGGAGGTCGGTTTCAACAAATTCTTCAATTGAATGAGTCAAAGTCATCACGTATGACGGTACGTTAAAACAATAATCAGTATACTTTAACTAAGTTATATTGCAGGTTTTTTTTTTACATTATGATAACAGATGTATCAAAGTGATACATCTGGGAGTCATATGTATCATTTTGATACATATGTTGAAATATGCTGCCACTTGAAAGTTTGTTCTTTATATTCGATTAATCTGGGTCTTTTATGGTTTATATATTAATTAACTTACATAAAAATTTATGGAATAATATTTTCAGATTAGGGAATCAAGTAACTACATATACGGTGTGTATGAAGAAGGAAGAAATTACATTGTCCGGTTGGACAATAGAACTTGCAACTGTGGTAGATTTCAACTTGATGAGATACCATACGCGCACGCCATTGCTGTTTTGAAAAGCAAACATATAAAGGAAATGAATCCATACTTCTCAGATTACTACAAGAAGGAGGCATTGATGAAGACTTATGAAATGACGCTTTGTCCAATGCCCGATAAACAAGACTGGAAAGTAACACCGGAGGTGTTAGAAGATGTGGTTTTGCCTCCAAAATATAAACACCCACCAGGAAGACCCAAGAAAGGTAGAAAAAAGAAAAGTAGTGAAAATTTTTCATCAACATCAAATCATTGGGGCAAGTGTGGGTACGAAGGACACAATAGACGTACTTGCAACTACCTTCCAAAAGAGATGTGACATTTTTATCTTTAAGTTTAATCAGACATGTTTACTTAGTTCAAAGATTTGGATTCATTTATTTAAGTTAATTACTCAAAAAATCATAGCTTTATATTTTCTGTTAACAATTGGTAAAGATATGTGTTTTTAAGATTATCGTTTATGATTCATTAGTACTACTATCTTATGCAGATATATTAGTGTTAATGAGGAATGCTAGAGATACATTTCCTAAATGAAGTTATAAAGTGATATATACTACTATGTAATTGCAACAGGTTAATTGTTGTCACATTTTAATCTTATTGTTTTCAATTGATAAATATTAAAAACTTAATAGTGGTAGGTGACACAAATCTCATATTTAAGATCCCTTAATGTTTTGAAAAGTTACATAAAATCCTCTTTTTCATCCTAACTAGTGATACATATGTATATGTATCACTAGTATATTCATATGTATATACTAGTGATACATATGCATATGTATCACTTATTAGATGGCTCAACAATTATATGAATCATTAACTATATGAATCACTATACTATGTATCTACACTTTTATGATTCACGAGTCATTATAAAGTACTAATATCATATCCGATTCTAAGATAAAATGTCATGACATTTTATACAAAAAAACACGGTGTCTAATTACACTTATATGAACCACCAGTCATATATATCAATTATTATATGACTCAACACTTATATGAATCAGTAAATATATGAATCACCATCTTTATGAATCAACACTTATATGAATCACCAGTCATATGTATCACTTATTATATAGCTCAACAATTATATGAATCAACAACTATATGAATCACTATAGATATGTATGTACACTTATATGAATCACAAGTCATTAAGTACTAATATCATATCCGATTCTAAGATAAAATATCATCACATTTTATACAAAAACAAATGGTGTCTAATATATCCAGAAATTCTCAAACATAAAAAATATCAAAAAATCAGAATTCCACAAACATAAGAAACCACTATCCTTTTTTCACACAATAAATGCTAGAGAACTACAGTTCAACATCAATCATCTCAGTATCCTCAGATGGAATGAAGGTGCGTTTAGGCCTAGGCGGATCTTGGTTGTCATTAACATATTCAGTGCATGCTTTGTTCATACCATAGTCCCATAAGAAGGATGCGTATCTTGTATGATACTTTTTTGGATCAAACTTTGAAGATGGTATTTGATGTCGGGAACTTAAAAATTCTGTATACGCTGCAACAAACAAGCCACAATCCCTGAAAAAATAGAAAAGTAGGTATTTTATGTGTTGGCGTGAGCTCTTAGTTAAAATAATATATTCAAAAGACTTGATGATACTTACGAGCCACTTAATTGTTGCACAATTCCATCAACAATGTGAACAGTGAATGTATGTTGGTCCGTCTTTTCCTTGTATGCGTCTAGAAGCGACCAGTCTGTGCGATCTTTTTTCTCAAAAAAATAGATATTATCAAATAAGTTGACAACATTTCATCAAGCTCATTTATCTCCTCCGCGTGACCTCTATGACTCATCGAGTCGTAAACACGAATGCATCTTTCCTTGAGTACTACGACTGCTAACACCCAGTGAAACGACCCTTTACAATTTATTGGCATATACACCTCGTCAATGAAATGCCATAGAATAGCAGCTGGAATGCATAGTCCTTGAATAATCTCACAAATTGATCTCTCCACCGAAGCCACTTTCATTGAGCGAACGTATTCGTCATGTAAGCTAAGATCAATCTCAGAATGACTTCGGTGATAGTGAGTGTATGTATGATGAATGTAGTTCATGAACACACAATTAAAAGTGGTATATCTATATGCACTAGTTGTATGCAGTTTTGCTTTCTTTCTAAGATAATAGAATACCACATCGATATGCTGTAATAAAAAACAACGTGTAAGAACAGGTGATTCATATAAGGCGTGCACAAGACTTGGAATATTAATTACTATAAAGAAAGATATAGTAATTAAATCTTGGTCATAATAAACTGCAGCAGAATGTACTTCAAAATGTTTTAAGCATTGGAAATAAAGATCAAATCTTGCGCAAGAATAACCAAAACAATCGTCACACCTAAAAGGAATAAAGAATGACAATGTTAATTGATGAAATCTATACTTAAACCGGACTAGTCGGGGTTCTATAGTACAAATCATCAACATTCACATACTTGAATCATCAGCAAATAACTCAATAATCAATTCTTCAAATGATCACACTAACCTATGCTTCCTTATTAAATTTTTAAATTAAATTAAATGTAGACATCATATGTATCACATTGATACATATGAAAATCATATGTATCACTTTGATAGATCTACTACCAGAAAACCCTGTATTCTTTCTGTAAACATTAAATTTTTTGGGTCATATTGTAAAATCAGTTTGAGCTTTATTGATAAAAATTAATAAAAAATTTGATTGCTATATATATTTCTTTGAGACATACATCATAATTCCAATAATTACTTGAGTGCGCCATGTAATAAAACCAACTTTTTTTCACCGGCTGTGCTACTACAAAATCTAGACTTGGTTTCAGATCAGCGAATTTGGCAGTGTAGTACTCATCCTTTCCTTTCCTGAAATCAAATTTAAATTCCTATAAGTATTCAAAGCAGCACATATATATGGTATTGTGAAAGGTAATTCATCAAACTTACTTAGTAGCATGTGGATTTTATAGTCCAGATGACATGCAAACAATGAATTTAGAGAAGAGATCTTTAGTATATGGTCCATTAATGTTGTGACCTTCAAACGGATATTTTCAATTTTTTATTCGACTGGATGACTTCTTTTTCTTTTGACCCAGAATCAAACACGCTGACAAATGGTGACTGACATACTTTTGAAGGATGTCTATTTCTCCTGGAAGGATTCTTCCTGACATATGTCAGATTAGTCTTGCAGACAGGGACCTGAGAAATAGCTGCAATATCGTTGTCGCTAATATAACATTGATTATCAATGTTGCCCTGCCGATCGAATGGGTCAATATTTGCAGCAGCAGTGATTCCTGTTGGATAGGCAGCACGCGATGGTGGTATGTACAAAATAATAACTTTAGACAAATCTTCATATGTATTATGAAGGGTTTCTTCAGATTTCTGTGTGACGTATGTAAAAAGAGAGCTTAGTGTTATAATAAAATTTAGAATTGAAGTTCCTAAATTATGTGTATATATCATAATGATAAATATGGATCATTATGTATCACTTTGATTCATGTGAAAAAGTTATATAACAGATAACCAACTTTAGGTAATTGAAACACTAATCATCTATAAAAAAGGTTGTGCCACAGGAAATCTTAAAATAAGATTGTGACCATTATAATGAACTACTTCAAATTTCAAAATAAAAGTCGTTATACGTAAATCGATATTACGGTTACACGTTCTTTATTTATAGCTTCATCTACTTCAACATCTGTAGTATGCCTGCCATCTTCTTTCAGCTTGTTGTGTACAAACTCTCAGCTTCCTATTTGATTTAGTTCAAATTTAATTTTGTATTGTGATACAAAATCTGATATGAATTTAATTAAATAATTATGTTTATGAAAAATGTATCAAAGTGATACATTTTGAAAAATTCAGAAAAAAATATTCAAAAAAATAATAGTGATATGATTCATATTAACCGTTGGAGAAAATGATTTAATTCATATTAGTAATTACACTAAACATGTTGATATGAATAAACTGAACACATATGTTGAATCAATTATTGGAAGTTTCTTTAAATTGTTTATACGTATCAAACTAATACATATGATGCCTGATGTATCAAAGTGATACATATGATGCTAGATGTATCGAAGTGATACATATGATGCCAGATGTATCATAGTGATACATATGATGTCAGATGTATCATAGTGATACACATAAATAACTTAATAAATACATACATACCATTATATTAATAGTTACATCAATTCGGAAAAATAACATCTAAACTATTAGAGGGTAATATTTTGAGCAAGTTGACCAAACGATAATATAATTAAGTCAAGCTAATTACCTTCAGGGATTCCTTTGATGCTCCTTTATTGCCACCTAATCTCGATGATTGACCAACAGCATTTACAATATTATAACTTTTAGCATCCGTGGTGTGCTCATTAACATATTGAGGAAGATCCTCTTCTATATCCGGGTAGCCTTTTTCACTTTCATGCACTGGATATTGAGCAACCTGCAAGATAAGAAATTAGACTAATACAATAACATAGAGATATTAATTATAAACTATGATTACCTTGCCAAATGAAGCAAAACCTTCTTTCACAACTCCCAAAAGTCCTGCATACTGGTTGGCCATCAAATTTTGAAGATCATTGAATTTCATGTCAATCTACGTTGTGCATAACATTTTGGAGTTCAGGAAAACCTATAATATGTTTTAACATTAACAGAAGCAAAACAACAAAATTTTATACTTACATAAGTACTAAAATAAGACTTGATCTCGTCCAAATCAGACTTGGATAGTGATATCTTTTCCTCTGAAGCAGCAGATGCTTTATTGGCATCCCTCATCTTAACATTAGGAACATCTTTGTTTTTATCCAAAGAAACTCGATCAATTGAAGGACCTGCCAAATTTTTATCTTTGGACAACTTGTCTGACTGTTTTTTGGACTTTGCTACTCGTGAGCTAACCTTTTCTGACTCCTCAACTGTTTTTTGTTTCTTCGCAGAAGGATGTGAAGATTGACCAGCATCAAGCCTCATCTTTTTGAGAAGGTCTGCACTAGGAGGTGTACTAAAATCATCAAATTCATCTACTGCCTGTGCTATATTTGCATCATCATCTGTTGAACCAAACATCAACGGATTGGGCAAATCAAGATGGTTCAATTCCTATGGTGACGGGGTTATATTTCTGTATACAAGCTGTAAAAAAAAAGTAACACAAAAGACCAAAAATTAAAAGTATCTTAAAAATTAAAAATAGACATATAAAAGTATCGCGGTGAAATAAACACCACCTTACTAAACATATCATCCATAGGATCCTCATATCTAGGCTTGGGTTTTATCACTTTCCCGTTGACCATCCTTGGAATTAAATTATCAACACGAACAACAAGTGATTAATCAACTTTGGCACAACATTCATACCACCAAATCTAGAACGCGTATGGCAGGCCACTCAGACTGTAAAACTTTTGGACATCATTCATCGACCGGCTAATAGATGCCATCAATTTCTCAAAAGCTACTTTTCCCCATGGAAAATGACTATAACTACCATCATCCACCATGTGAAAATCTCGGGCAGGGATATTAGTTTTATCTAATTGGGAGAACACAAATGTATGTATAAAGTACAATATCTCAATTTTTACCGCATCTTTCATATTTTTTCCCTAGTTTTTAGTCAAAAAAAGATCGACCAAGTCACCCTTTTTCACATATGATGACGAATTTGGGAAATATTTTTTCTGTAGTCGACATGGTGGAAGGTCTGAATAATCAAAATCATCAACGCTGCCTACACATTTCAAGCCGATAACGATAGCAAACTCATACAGTAAAAACCAAAGAATTGTATTGTTGACCAACACCCTTAGTTGATCTTGACATGAATGTTGGACTTCTAAGGTCATCAAGCACCTTGCTACCGAACCTTGAAAGTTACAATTAGGCAGGTCTAGAAATGACCCAAAATAAGTGCTTCTGAACATTCTAATTCCTTCATCATCCAAAACTTCATTAAGCTTATCTACTACATTGATATTATGTGCACTACCAATCCGTACATTGTGGGAAGGTCGTTTTTTCACAAGCAAACTAACATTCGGTCAACAACATAAATCACTAGATGATTCATAAGTCAAATGAATCAGGTATTTATAAATTACAACAATAAAAAAATGAGTACATAAAGTGCTATCACATATGTATAAACAAAAAAAGTTATCCACAAAGAATAGAAATAACAAGCATATGAATCACTAAGTAACCATTCAATATGTTAATCTGCAATTAAATGAATCACCCATATGAATCACCTGTTAAAAGAACTATTTATATGAATCACCACTTATGAATCACCACCTATGTATCACCAAGTAAAATATCATTTTAGTGTGTCACACATATGAATCACCCGTATGAATCACCTAAAGAAATATGAATCATAAAATAACCAGTTACTCAGTTAGTATGCAGTTATATGAATCACCCATAGAATCGTCACTTAAAAGATTCAACAAAATATGTATGACCAATTTAAATATGATTTTATTATTTCACAGATATGAATCAGCCATATAGATCACCAAAAAAAAAATATGAATCGCCATGTAAAAGAACCAGTAATATGAATCACCATTTATGAATTAGTTACGAAAATAAAACCTGCTCTGATGGAAATTTGCGGATTTGTTCAATTTCATCCAGATCTTCCATTTGCATGTGGGGAACTTTATTTTTTTCCAGCAAAAGCTTCTCTTAAATTCTTCAATTTTTCAGGATCGTTACGCTGTTTTGATCGATTCTCACTAAAACCTAATTTGGTGTAATCAAACTTGCCGGAGTAAAACCCACTATCTGATTACCATCATGAACAACTTTTTGTGTTTCAATTTGTGAAATCCCCAAGCTGAATGAGGGTGAATCTTCATTAGCCATTGAAGATAAACAAATTTGTACAAACGATTTTTAAAGCATAAATCAAAAGCTAAACTCTTTGAAAAAGTTGTCAATTTTTGAAATTAAATTGAGAGTATTGAAGTTAAAGTGTGATTTAAAAGCATAAACCAACAACTAACCTTTTTGAACGGTTGAAATCAGTTGAGGTATTGAAGAATTAAGTTGACTCAAAATCTACCAGAGTGGGAGAAATTTAAGGGGAGTAATTTGTGGTAAAAAAAATATAAGCATTAAAAGAAAGAGAGAGATGGAGTGAAAAGAGGAGCTAAAATAGGATGTGCAGATTATAGCATATGTATCATGAGTAAATATGAAAATAGGAATTTTATGTAATTTTTAAAATATTAAGGGATATTATGTAATTTTGTTGTCTTAAAGATGGAATTTATGTAATTTTTCTTTTTTTTTTTAGGAGTTCATTTTCACTTTTAATGGACTAAATAGTCATTTCTTGGTGTTTTATTGTGATCAATTAAAACAAAAAATAGGTTAATATTATTATTAGCTAGTTATATTATTACTTATTTCGTTTGTTTTTCAATATCTCTATTTGATTTAAATTTTTTGTCAAAAGTTATTTAACTTCACAAATTATTAGAATTTTTTTTGTAAATTTGAAACTTGATTAACAAGTAGTAACTTCATTTAATATTATATTGTACATATTTATGTAATTAACAATTTAAAATTTAAATTAAAATTATAAAAATAATATATTTTGAAAAGTGGGCTGACTCGTGGGGGTCCGCAGTCCACAATGTAATGAGTTGAGCTTGCTATTTCTGCCCTGTCATATTGATGGACCAGCCCGGCCTGATCTGTCAAACTCCAAAGTCCGAATTCCGTATTGACAGCTCTACATCTATTAAATCAAATTTATCCCAACGTTATTTTTGAATTCAAAATTACCCCAAGTAACGAAATAATTATATGAGATTTAATAAAATACGTAACTTTTATTTATTGGCTAATTGCACTTATCAAATAACTTTCGATAGGTGTGATTTTTTGGGGATGTGATAGCAAAAATATATTTTAAAAAATATTTATTTATAGGGGACCAGGATTCGAGTTTTACATACTAGCCACTGCCAATCCCTCAGTCCTCACGAGGGACCATTTGAAAATCAATGCCATTTTTTGGAGACAAGGAGGGGTCGGTGGTTCGATGCATTTATATGTTAGGATTACTAAATTCCTCAGTTGAAATCTTAATTTCTTCATCGGGAGGTCTCATATTTAATTTTTAATAAAAATAAAATATTAAATAATTTTTTTTATTTGTTTTAGTCTTAATGGCGGAACTATCTGATTCCTGATGAAAATGACATTTATTTGTGAAATTAATTAAGTTGTGTGAGTTAGACACTATAATTAACATAAAAAAGAAAAATCTTGAGTTTTTCATCACAGCACCAAAGTCAATTCCATTGTTGAATTAATTATCCTTCGATTTTCAATAAATGCTGCACCTCTGCAGCAGTACAGTTGTAGTATGCCCGCAAGCCTGACTGAAAGTTTGTCTCTGTATGTACACAAAAGTGCAATACAGATATGCACTATGCATAAGTGGCAGAGTTAGCTTGTGGACTAGTAATAAAATTCCAAAGTTTTTTTTTTTTTAACAAAAAGATCACGTGAAAAAAAAGATAAAAAAAATCGGAAAGTATTAATCTATCTACAAATGGAGTAATTTTATTTGTGAAGAAATCTCGATTGACTCATTGAACAAGAATAGCTTTGCGCTTGCTAAGTACTCTCCACAATCCACACTATACTATATCTGGGCGGATTTAGCGTGGGGTTTGATTTAATCGAATTTAATATTTTTAATCAATATCTTATATTTATCTTTAAAATTTATTATATTAAAATCAATAATTTAAAACAGCTAAAATCTTAATACATAAACGTCGAATCTGAATCTTACTTTGTCGCTGACTATACACCACTTACTATCGTCACTATCAGCATTCAGCAAAGTGGCTCATGGTTTACACTCTATCTGTCTATTCCAGCTTCTTCCACTTGGCCCTTTCCACCAAAAGCTGTTAATAACATATACTGCAAGTCCTTTGTTTTGTTTCACAAACACATTCCACATACCTTATAAGTTTATATTGGATATTACATTTGCTACCTGTTACCTTACACCACCTGATTTACTCTGCAACCAAAGCTTTGGACAAATTGCAAAGAATTACCTAATGTGTTCATCTTTATTGGATTTTTAACTCTGATCTTCAAATTTACTCACTTCATTGATCATAGGCAACAACAACAAATAACAATATATTTAGTATATCCACAAGTAGGATCTAAACAGACTTTACCTCTATGTATATCCATAAGTAGGATCTAAACAGACTTCACCTCTGTCTTGGAAGGTAAAGACATTCCAAAAAGACCTCAGCTAAAAAAAAATAAAAATCAACAAGAGTGACGAAGTACTATCAAAATATTATAGAGATTATGTCAAAGCATACTGGAAAAAGAAACGCAACTACCACAATATTACATGACAATTGAAGAGCAAGAAACAAAATGTAACTACTACAATATTACATTATAATCGAAGTGCAAGAAACAACACGTTATAAAAGACGCCAAAGGACATGACTCCATTGAAACATCCTCATTTTCGTAACTTTCATCTTCTAAAGATGAGATTTCTTGACACCACCCCATAGAACTTGTTTTTTAAGCTTTGAGTTCATAAGCCAACCTTGAGTTTTATTTTAGTACTACTACTAGTTAAACAAAGACAAAAGCCGACTTGGCCCCTTTCCATTATATTATAAACTTCTAAGTATTTGCTGATATTTTATTGTTATTAGTGCTTTGCATCTATGTTAGCAATGTTTGGGCTCCATCTTGTGGGGTTCATGAAAAAGCCAGATTAACTGCATAATCATCAAAGAGCAATATAGACCGCTGAATCTCCAGCTGTCTAAATTAAAACAACTCGCCAATCTTGATCAACGAAAAAGGTTTGGAAGAATTCTATTCCTTTGCCTTTACCCATAAGAATGTTAGGTGTCTGAATAATTCAACATGTTGTAGTACTTTTTAACAATATATCTAGTGTAATTTCACAAGTAGGATTTGGAGAGAGTTGGAGAGTACCTTCGGAGGTAGAGAGACGATTTTCAATACACCCAAGGCTCAAGAAAAAGCAAGTCAAAGCAAATACTAAAGAAAGCAAAGCATGACAAAGAAAAAAACTACAATAAAATAGTGCAATAATCGACGTACAAGAGATAATAGAAAGAAAGTAAACATTGTACTTCATAGCCTGAAGGAAAAAAAGAAGACAGTTTAATGGACAGCTTGAAGCCAACAAAAAGCAAATGCCATTTACTGAATCACTACCATCTTGTTTCAGATGCTATAGATGCGTCTTTGGTGTCTGAAAGAATTCATAATAAGCAAAGAAAAATACCAACAAAATATTTTATTTCTTGTCAATGAATCTTACAAACTTTCATCACAATGAACTCCACCATATGCTAAAAGAATAAATGCACACCATAACTGATTATTATCACAAATATGAATTGCTAATGTGAAAGCTAAGAGATTATTATTTACACAATAACCATGTTACTATTCACACAGCTATCATAAGCCTACTAAAGAATTGAAAAAGCAACACCAAGAAAAGAGGGGTGTGGTTGGAAAAATATGTCACTGCAACAAAACAAACATGAATTATGGCCTGTACTCAGTTTCTAGTGTAGGTTGTGTTCGTGTTACAGCGGCAGCTGGTGCTTTTGTGCTCCCAACTTTAGTCATTTGTAATGTCTCTCCAACCTCTGCAGCCCTCTCCATTTGTTGCATTTTCTTCTTGCGTTTGTACTTGCTTGCACACACTATCAGAAGACCAAAAAGAAAAATCAAAACTAGTCCTCCTGCTACTGAACCAACAATGATCCACACTTTCGACTTGTTCTTCTTTCCCTTAAGATGAACTGCTTCTGGCGGAGGGGTAGCCATAGTTTGTGGTGGAGACACTGGAGCAGGAGAAGGAGCAATTGACTCAATAACAATAGAGAAATGCCCTTGTTGAAATGTTGTGCATTTGTTATCTGATAAAACATTGCTGAAATTCAGAACGCCTTGTAAATCAATTGAAATACACTTTGCAGATGATCCAACAGGCAATGGCTTGACATCTGAAAAACTTATCGAGATGGGCTGACCTGAAGCTTTGATATCCAACTCAGGCAAGCTAGTTGCAGACAGGTTTGATGCATCATAAGCAAGAAGACCCAATACAGGAGCCAAGTACATATAGCCAGGCAAGTTGTAATATCTCGCAGAAAAATTGCCCAAATTTTGGTAGATCAAAACAAGCCTCTCAACATAAGGCTGCTCAACGACACCAATGGGTATCTGGAACTCTTTATACATTTTAAATCCTCGATTCCTTAAGCTACCACTCCTAAGCCTCAATCCAGACACCTTAATCCCTGTCAAATTCAATGGAACTTTTGCATCATAGACAACACCTGTTCTGATCCTCGGGCGATCAAATGCAAGATAAGCATAATCCTGGAGCAATGCATCTAGCGCCCGTGCAGCCCCCATTGAAAAATCAGCTAACTGTGAGCTGCCTGGCCGTGGCAACCAAAACAGCCACATTAGAATGTGAAGCATCGAGAGACTTCCAAGAAGCCCCATCATGCTTCACAATTTCCTTAGCTCACAGTACAGATCCACAAGTCACAACAATGAAAACCCCCAAATACACCTTTTTCCTCGATAACACTGTTGTCTGTGTCAGGTATCAAGTAAAACTGTCCACTAAGGTTGGGGAAAATGTGAATGTTAGTACTTATCAAGTGATGAGTGCTCAGATCCAAACTGAACCATTTAAGGAAACTGTCACAACAAGACAACACTAGTACTTTAGTAGCATCTCAAACAGACTTCAGGTTCACACTTTCAAGTACCTTTCATAGATTTCGTTGGAGAATCTGATACTGCAAAAACAAATGTAACGGTAACAGTACAAAAGTATGCTAAAGCTAGAAGAGTTAGATACTTTCACCCGTTGAAAAGTAGATAGTTCCAAACACTTTTTAGGTAATTCTAGCTCAAAAGGATACTGAAGTAAAATCTTGATTCCCCTAAAACGCAGATTCATTCATCAATTTGCTAACTAGTTCCTAAAACCCCAAAAGAAAAATTTGCAATTTTGAATAATTTTACATGTAGATTATCTGTTATGTGGACACAAGAAAAGGGGGAAATGCAAATATTTTATTTTGTTTGAATTGAAGAAAAAAAGTTACCAGAATTGAGTTAGACACCAAGAAGCCAGCAAAAGAATAGATATAGCCTGTGAGCAAGTGCAGCAAAATGGGCCAAAAAATTCGTAGATATTACTTCAAACCCAAGTGGGCATTGTCCCAAAAATGGGAATAAATAATGTATGAATTTTGTGAAAGAAAAACAAGAAAAGGGGAAGAACAAGAGAAGAGGATATTATATGTACAGAGTGTAACAACATTGTAGAGAGAAGTAAAAAAGTGGACAAAAAGGAGATGAAGCAGTGGGCCGTGGGCCGTGGGCCGTGGGCCGTGGGCCGTGTAGAGTAATAGCTAAATTCCCTTTGTAACAAAATACTAGAAGTGCAAGGCCGTGTCAGCACGGGCCCAACAGTAGAACATGTGGATTGCAATTTTTAAATTTTAGGATTTATCTTGTCGTAGAAAACTTAAGCAGTAAAATATTTTTATTAGTATGATTGAGTTGAGGGAATCACAATTGAAACCTTTTTTAAATCTTCTTGTTGAATTTTGCGATCAGAAATATAAAGAAAGAATAGGCGTAAATCTGATGAAATAGTATAAATCAAGTATCCAGCAGATTATTGATTTTCAATATCGCAAAGATTAAGAATCATGTAAACTTACCCGATAAAGAGAATACACAACTTAGATTCGCTATTGTTTTGTTTAATTATTATTTTTAACACATGAAAAGAGTGTTGTTTTTTAATAGAGAAGGAAGAGTTGAGATTTTCTTTTCTTTATTTTATTTTAAAAACAGAGAAATGTTAATTAATATTAAGGAGTTGTAAAAAATTGAAAAAGATGGCTACACATATTTGATAGAAAATTTGCTAATGTTAAGAAAGTGCGAAGTGTTTGGTAGCAAATTTGTGATAGATACACGTTTTCTGTACCTAAATTTACTTTATTAATAGTTAAATTAGTTTGTAAAAATCTTTTGCAAATAATCTTTATACTTTTTTTCTTTAATTTCTTTAAAATATAGTAATAAAATTTACTATGTTTTATTCTTCTCACACTTTAGTACATACATTTTATCCTCTTTAAATCTCGTTATGCCATTTTACCCTCTTTAAACATCACTGTACATTAAAATTACGATTGAAGCAGCTGAAGCAGAAATCAGTCAATTTTTTTTTTTGTTAATTATTGTTATTTACAGTACTTTTTATTTCATTTTCAAATAATATATGTTGCTTTATATCTTCTTGTGTCCCGTCCCAATTTATGTGGCACTAATATAATTTTGATAGTCAATCAAATATTTTATGTTGACATATCATTTTGTTATTCTTATTTTTCAAATACGTAAATGACTCACAATAAGGAGTGATATAGTAAAATCATCGTTCGAAAGACGAAAATTTAATTTAAAACATTAAGAGTTAATTTCGCATTTTATATCTATTTTATTTTTTATTAAATATTATTTATTTTCTTAATACCTAGATGACTCATAATAATTAATTAAGAGCGATTGATTATGTTATTACTATAAAAATTAATATAATTTTATCATATCTAATAGTAATCATCGATAATTCACCGGAATAGTATATTAATTAAATACGGAATGCTATATTTGCATATGAAAAATATGATATTATTAAACATTATTGGATAGTGCATTATATTTATCTTTCACAATAATAAAATTTTACTATATATTTTTCTTTATTTCTTTTTAACTTGATACATATTGACCCAACACAAATTCTAAGAAAATATTCATTAGAAATTTATTTTATTAAATTAAATTTATTAATTTTGTATTTTAAAAATTTAAATTTAAGTTTAAATATTAGTATTTCTATATAAGAAAAAAATAATTTTAAAATTTCAATTTACTAAAATAAATAAATAAAAATATTAATTTTATATATAAAAGTCAATTAAAATAATAAAATTAATTTACTTTAAATATTTAGTTGTAATTAATTAAGATAGTTTTTTATTTTGTCATGATTTATGCTGCACCGATAAAATTTTGAGAGCTAAATAAAACTTTTATCTACTTTTCGAAAAGTATTTTAACTTGTTAATTATTCTGATTTATAATAATTTTTACATAATTATCAAATAATATATTTACTCCTTGTGTCCCAATTTCTATGGCTTCGATACAATTTTGAGAGTCAACTAAAATTTTTATATATCTTTTAAATATTTTAAGTTGTTAATTATTATGATTTGCAGTATTTTTTTTTATCTCAATTTATGTGGCATTGCTAAAATAATGAGAGTCAATAAAATTATTATATGTCTTTTAAATATTTTAAGTTATTAATTATTGTGATTTGTGGTAACAAATTAGTTTTGAACATGATAGTCAATTAAATAAATAATTTTTTTTTACTTCAAATATGTAGTTATAGTTAATTAATATAAATTAATAGGATATATTAAATATTTAAACCATTATTATGAAACAATAAAATTATTATATATTGGGGTATGATATATAATTAAGTGAGAGTATAGAGATTTTTCGGTAATTACATAAGAGGTGGTCGAAACCACCTCTTCTATATAATAGAAAATATAGGAAAAAAAATCTAAATATACCTCGTTAGATTATAATCTGCAAGTCATAGCAAGACTTCTTAGATTACAACTAATAATAAGATTATTTTTTTTTAAATAATAATAAAAAACTTAAAACAAATAAAGTTAAGAATAAACATCTTTTTATATGCTAATTAAATAAACTTTCATTTTAATAGGAGTAAGTTATTATGTGGGCTAAAATTATGGAACCTATTAATGTGCATGTTTTTTTCTATTTTTTAAATTATATTTATATTCACTTTTTAAAAAAGAAAAACAAATACTTCTTCTTTTTTCATAATTTATTCTTACTCAATCTCTATTTTAATTTCTAATTCATGAATTTGGAATTCACAATAGAATTGGTGATAGTAAATATTATATGTTAATAATTTATTTTTAATTTGTAAATTGTATACAACCTATTATTTATGTATTATTTCATACAATCAAGCTAAAATCAATTTATATGTAACAAAGTCATATTTTAAATAATTTTTTATTTTTGGGGTCTCAATTTATGAAATTGATATATACGATTCTATATAAATGATATATCTTATAACTGTTTCTAGTGTATGAAAATGGTACATAGTATGATATCCACGAATTATTTTAATAAATTTTATTAAATTCATTTTATACTCTTGTCATACTTAAGATTTTTTTTTTTAGGGGGAGGCTCAATGTATGGAGTTGACATTAAAATTGGTACTGATGAATTTTCGTATATGTCATATTTGTATGAAATGAGTTTATGAATGTGACAATTGATACGAAAAAATGGTGTTGTATATTACATAACTTTCTTAGTGCATGTAATGGATATTTAATGAAAATTTATCACTGTACATATTGAAAATAAACTAACCGATAATTGTTTGGTATCAAATAACTTTTTGTTGCAATAAAAAGATAATCTGTATTAGCCATGGTTGATCTTGGTGTTGATTCACTGTATTAATTTTGCTTTCTGCAATCAGTATAGTTCAATAGTTATACAAAAATATAGTTACAACTTGCAATAAACAATCTAAAAATAAATATAAATATAATTTTCACAAATAATAAAACTAAATCTATTAACTGGGTCGGGATTTTAATTGATAAAGTGTTACATTTCTTTACAATGTTGTACTTCCCCGTTTTTCATTTTTCTATGGAATACTTTATTTGACAAAGTTAATTCTCAAAGTATGTGTCATATTTAGAAAAAAAAAAGATCAGAAAAGATTTTTTTTTTTAAATAGCTTTATTTTATTATTATTTATTGAAAGTTACTGTTGTGATAAAAAGATGAAATCTATGCATAATGAAAGAAGAATTGAAGGAATAATGTGTATCAATGTAGAAATATTTTACCAAATTTTACTTCTTAATTTAAGAACAAATTTTGTTACTTTACTTATAAAGTTAAAAAAAGTATAAATAAAGATAACTATTGAAACCAAAGTTTATTCTTAACATAATTATCAATAGAGTTAATGATGAGAGATAGAATATTAAAGACTAAAAAATAGGAGATAATAACAAACACTTATTTTTTTAAAAAAATATTATTTCTAAAGAATTGTTATTACTTGTAATTAAATTTTTAATTCAATAATTATGTAAAAGTATTGCTATAACTTGCAATAAACAATCTAATAACTATATATAAGATAATTTTCACAATACAATAATAAATCATTTATACAGAGAGTGCAGACAATCAAAATGCAGTGTGAGCTGTCAAGTGTCAACTCTTAACAAAAATGATTTATAAGTACACTTTGTGTCACTAAACTAAGAATGATCTTGGTAACTAAATTTTCTGATGATTGAGAGGAGTATCTGGTTGTAGTAATATTTTATTTCCAATTAAATGCCTGTACTAATTATTATGGCGTATTTTTCATTATATATATAGAGAGAAAAAAACCTTCTCAACTTATCTGCTCAACTTACTTTTACCACTCTAACTTTAACTTATAATTATTTACTCCTCTTAGTAACTTTCAAGTGAACTAAATACACTCTTAAAATCATAATCTTAGTCTCACACCGGAGAATGCACTACACACGCACCATGTCATTGTCAAATCAGTGTCATGTCATTGCCACATAAGAAATTATACATTAAAAAAAAAAGAATCCCACACACATACTATTTTTATACTATATTTTTTCTAAAAAGTATAAAAAATATGGAAAGAAGTATCAATTACCCCTGAACTTATCACGTTTTATTCATGGTACACCTGAAATTTGACTAGTCCTAAGTAGCCTCAAATTTGTTCTTTTAATACGTCGTGTGACTCTTTTCAGCTGAAAGACCAGAACATGTAAAACACGTGCGTACACGTAAAAAAAATGCTTACGTGTCTGTCCACGTGAATAAATACCATTCATTTTCCTTAGATTGAACATATATTAAAAAATAACTCACTTCTATCCTTAATTATCCGATTTCTCTTTAAAAAATTATATTTTTCAATTTTCCTCTACTGCAAAATAGTGAAAGGTTGAATTTTCGTCGATCGAGTAAGTTATTATTTGAAAAAATTATATTTTTTTGTGTGTTAAAAATATGAAATTATTTTTTTCGATTAATGTTTCATAGTAGTTTTTTATTAGTGTTTCGATTAGAATTTTGAGATTTTGAGGAGAGTTACATGCATAAATACGTTTCTTGTTATAATTAATTGAGTAAGAAATTGCAATTTAAGTTGGGGGTGTACAAAAATTGAACCGATAAAAATGTTATTGATTTATCGTTATTGGGTTAACGATTTTTTAATGATTTTATAAAAAAAAATTATTGAATTATTGATTCGAGATTGATTTTTTTTTTACTGGGTTATTGGGTAAACCGATAATCCAATGACTTTATGCTAAATTATTATATATATATATATATATATATATATATAATAATTTAGTTGCAACCAAAATCCTACTTATATATTTATATATAACCGATAAAAAAATACTTATAAAATGGAAAAAGTAGTAACAAACATGAAATGGTTATCCGACTATGAAATTTTCACAATTGGAGGATACTCACATACACGAACAAGTCTCCTATTATAATTTATGGAGTTAGAAATACGTAGATAGAGTAGAAGCAATAGAATGAATTTTTTTTAAGATTGGAAGTTAAATAGGAAGAGGGATAATTGAATTTTTTGAAAAAATTAAAGGAAAATGATGTTTTTTTTATTTTTTAACCATTGAAAATGCTGATTTGGTTAAAAAATGACTCCATCACGCGCGTGATGGAGTATGAAACCAAATATTTTTTTATGTCAGCAAAAAAAGGTCACTCGATGTAGTAAAAGAACAAGTTCGGGGAGCACTTAGGACTAGTCAAAGTTCAGGTGTAGCATGAATATAACGTGACAAGTTCAAGGGGGTAATCGATACTTCTCTCAAAATATATATATATATATATATATATATATATATATATATATGTATGTATGTATGTATATATAAGAACATCCAGCCAAGAAGCTCAGACTTTCCGATGAATTTTCGCTGAAAAACGTCATTACCATCAATTTCTCCACCTCAAACTCGCCTAAAATCGAAGACCAAACCCAACCCCCATAAAAAAATACCATAAATTAGTGACCAAAAATTCAATCCACCTGATAAATTCAATCAAATCAATGCCAAATTCTCTAAAATCAACAACCAAATATTCAAATCATGTCGATTTTTTAATTTTCAAATTCAATGTCATTTTTTTTTATTGATCTAAGGGGTTGAAGAAGAAAAAATTAGAGGTGGGGTGGCAGGTTTGATAATTGGAGGAAAAATTGGGGTTAGAGTTGGGGGGGCTGGTGATGGTGGATTTGGTAGTTAAAGGAGGAGTGGGATGGGGGTTTGCAGGTTCGGTTAGGAGAATTATGGTGGGGGTGGGATGAGGTAGGGGTTAGAAGAAGTAGAAGGGAAGTTTTTTTTTTTTTTCTATTACGTCAATATTAAAGTTGAAATTAATTCACTTTAAAGATGTTATGGAGATAAATAAATGAAAGTTAAGTATAAATGTTAAAATAAATTGAGCGGACATGTTTAGGAGTAAAAAGATATCTTTCTCTCTCTATATTTTAGTACTAGTATGTGTGTGGACACACTAGTACTACTAGTTTAAGGCTTTAAATTATTGGCATAATTCATTTACACACTTTAACACAAGATCTATATCTTTTGAACATTTCAATCTTAACAAATCTGTATTTCATTTGACATAAGTTGATAATTTTAAAAAAAAAAAATTACATGTAATGCGAATATTTTAAAAAAATTGGATCAATGAAATAATGACATGTAGTAATCAAATTCAAATGATCCAAAAAGAAAATCATGGAAACAAAAACTTTTTTTTTTAAAGTAACCTAAACACGGCCTCCCCCTTCTCCATCGAACCCAACTGCCCCCTCCACGGACGACGGCGCCATATTTGTAGATTAAATGTGTACATTAATCTTTTTTCAATTTGGAAAGCAATCAGTGTACAAAATAGTAGAAAATCAAGAATTTTTATACCCGCCTACAAATCTCGTTTCCAGTCCACATTCGTTCTTCCTACTGGATATATTGAAGTCTTGTAGAGAAATTTAGTTGACAACATAATATCACCCATAAGTCAGTAGATGTCGTAACCATATAAAAAGTTTCTAAAATCATCTCCCTTTCCTAAGATAGTTTCTCATTTTAATCTGTTATGAGGTTAAGGACACACGAATAAATTTAACTGATTAATTTGTTTAGAAGGTAAATATTTTTATAAATGAACATTGTGAAAGCGATAATGCAATAAAATAAGCAAAGGAAGTAGTATAGTGCTTATGTTCTTGTCGTTTTAGCTTTAGATGGAGACAATAAAGTTTGCTTAATGTAAACCAAAAAGGCGATCCATTATAATCAAGTAAAATTACTATTTATAACACCAAGGTCAATACATCAGCCAATAGGAGAGAGCTTCACTCGAACCTTAAAATACTAAGCTAAATGGGAATGATTCACTTGGGAATACTCTTATGTGTGCCGGTTAATACTCCTTTTTTATAATAGGAAAAAATTATCGTTTCCACCCTAAATTATATTCGAAAAGTTCACACTTAAACTATCAAAGTGATATATTACACACTTAAACTATATAAAAGTGATATTTTTTACACCCTAAATCTGACGTGAAAAAAACATAATTATTTAAATAACAAAAAGCACGTCTAAATTAAAAATTAATGCAAAAATAAATAAATTAAAATACTCTCTTTCTATTTCCCAACAACCATCTCCCCTCCCCCACCCCCAAATCATCATCTTCTTTATCACCCCCAACCCCAAATCGTCATCTTCTTCATCTCTCCCACCCCAAACTCCAACCCACCCCAACCAATATATCTTCTTCATTACCCCCACCCCCAAACTCCAACCCCGACCCCAAATAACGCAATTTCTTCACCCCCCATCCTTCACCCCTACCGAATCAAAGTAGATTTCACCCATCCTCAACTCGGCCGTGGACCATCAGGTCTATGTAACACTTCCATCACAGACTTATAACCGCCACAACATCATCACCCTCATTCCATCTTCTTGACCTATAGCACCACCCTTGTTCCATCATAGATAACCACGCGAAACACCCAAATGGAACCACCACAGCTGCTACTCTAAGCTTCAATCACCAAACGTCTCCCTCTTTAATGTCGGAGTTCTAGCAGCGATGGTTGCATATGTCATTTGTATCTTTGACAATATAATTTTAAATTTTAATATTTTTGGTAGTTTTGTTCCACATATCTCTTTCTTCATTCTAAAAGGAAAAATTTCTTGCCTTTTTCTCACCAAAAATCAACAAAGAAGAAGAGAATTTTTTTTTTTTAAGAAAAGACGATATGTTACGGATGAAGTACATGGTTAGAAGAACTTGATTGTTATGGTAATTTTATTAGTGGGATAAAGTTTATGGTGGTGAATATGGTGTTCATGACCTCATAACAATGGAGGTTTTGGACGTTGACCTCGTAACAATGGAGGTTTTGGACATTAAAGAAAAAGAAAAAAAAATTAAATTAAAAAGAAAAAAGAAAAACTTATGAAAATAATAAATTTATTATTTTTTTCGTATTATGCTGACGTGGCAGGCGCGTGTGCAACACCACACCACATGCAAGTGGTATAGTGCTTGACAGGGTGTAAAAAAATATCACTTTTATATAGTTTAGGTGTGTAATAGGTCACTATGATAGTTTAGGTATTACCTAGACTTTTCGAGTATAGTTTAGGGTGGAAACGATGACTTTTTTCTTTTTAATATAAAGGATCTCATTTTGATATATCTAGGGTTGGTATCTGTTTTTTAATTTGTCCTCGTATTTGTGTCTTCGAGCAACGGGTTTTAATCATTCTTTTTTCTATCTTCAAGCCATGACCTCCTCCTTATTTCCTGATAATAACCATCCTATTGTTCCAATACTGAAGTGGGGTCAATCTAATGACAGAGCTATGTACAATCGTGGGGTACCATGGCACCCGATCATCTCGGTCAAAACTTGGCGTATATGTGTGTTATGTGTACTTAACAAGGTATAGATATTAACCATTACACTCGTAAGCTCAAGTGAGAGTGTGGTGCCATTGACACTGCAGTAATTAGGAATCAAACCTTACACTTTCTTGAAGACAAGACTGGATAAAGCCAATGAGCTCATTGTGTGCAAAATTGATGTGTAGCTTACTTATACTCACCTTTGTAATATTGATTTCACTTGAATAAATCGCTATGTACTTATTGTTTAAAGCGGTGTGACACCCAAAAGTTCTGAATCCTAGATCGCTCTCTGGTACTGATCTAATCATTGGACCAATGTAGTCTTCATAGATACTTCTCCTCGACTCTCTATGCCAAATCATCTTCTAGCTTCAACCTGAAGCCAATTGTTCAATTTGCATACAACTATGTGCATAAGTCTATGAAGCCACTTTTCCACTTTGCAACAACCATGTGCATAATAAATCATTTCACCCTAATGTAGATAGTTTCCCCACTATTCAAATATGGAAAAGGGCCTAAAATTCCCTTCAATAATGTAAAATGGAGCAAAAATGCCCTCTGTCTACCTATTCTGTCTATCTATTGGGACTAAAGTGCCCTTCCCATCTACCTATTAGAGTTGTTTTGTCCTTTTATTTAACAGATCCCAATTTATTAATGACGTATCTTTTTTTATTGACCAACTAATAATTAATTAAAATAGCTAATCTCCTCTAAAATCCTAACCAGTCTAAATCGAATAACCCGATTCTCTAGTAACTTACTCTACCCAAATCGAATAACCTTATAAAAAATGTATGTCAATTGTCACGATACGAGACTACCCCTAGTCGTAATACAGTGCTTAAGGCCACAAGTAAGCCCAAGCTAACCCATGATCTGATATCTATTGTGAGCATTGAATAAAATTATAATAACACATCATATGCGAAAGCTAAACTGATGAGAAATTCTGTTAAGATGTAATACCGAAATAATAGTCAACATGTTTGAACTGCTGATAAAATTAAAAACCAATTTGACTATTTGAAAGCCTCTAAAACATAAGGAGTTGATGGGACAAACCCCCAACTAACTTCGACTGACTAAAATAAATGAAGTACTGGAAATAACTGTAAATAACTTGTCCTTGATGGATGAGGATTTACCATAACTGTTGCTGAGTAGTACTGAACTGACTAAGGGCGATCGGGAAACTGAGCGTCCAAATCTATGTTATTGTTGACACCTAATTTTTGCCCTCCACAGCCAAGTTTAATTTCAAGCTTCTTCGGTTTTTAATAAAATCAAAACATCTATTTCGTCTGTATAGAAACTTTTCAAAAAAAAAAAATTTCATCTGGGCAAGTTTGTCATTTTTAGTGACGATTATACATTATCATATTCAATTATATGAAATTATGTGATTTTGTTACTTAAATAACTATTTTACAGAATATCGGATTTTAATCAAGGATTATTTTGAAAATAAATTCAAATGGTTGAAATCTTGATTTAAATATGATTTGTTATGAAAAATAATCTATTTGGAGAAATATTTATTCAACTTTATCGAATCAAGAAGCTCAAGATTAAACAAGGTGTTAATTCATATCGAATTTCGATTCGATTTAGTCAATTTATTAAATTTGACTCTAATTGAAATCAAATTGGCCCTAACTGTGATGTAATTAACCGATGAGATATTCAATTTGGTAGAGTTTAAATAAGTTGCCTAAATTATAATCTTAATTCTCGATTACCTTTTCTTAAGTGGGATTATTTTAATCCAATTAGATTTAATTGGGTTATTAAATAACCTCAACATAACCTAATCAAAACCAAAATCAGCCCATTCCTTTCATTAATTAATCCAATAACCCAATGGTCCAAACCCGTACCCACTACGCCCAACAAATCCTTCATAACCCATCCCAATCCCCTTATCTCCTCTCTCAACCTTGATCTAATCTCTTCCCACAACAAAACGATGATGCCAACTCTAAAAATCCGAACGGGACCCAATTGCATCAACTTCAATAACTCGACCTATCTTTGACCCCCACTCCAGCTCAACCCGTACCACGATAGCCTGATTCCAAATCGTGACAACAACTAACCCGTCTTTTTTACTTTGCGGATCCATACGAGAATGCTCGAGAATCTTCTAAAAAGAGGGTGAGGTGTCACCCCCAATGGATCAATTCCATAAATTTCGGGATACTAGTACGATCTTGTACAATACTTGGCCAATTTCCACTGTTTTTGGGGAAAATTCCATTTTTCCTAAATCTTATTGGTCCACCGATTCCAAAAGGGGTACGAATTGAGGACAAAAACAGGGCTGTGGGGGGAAATTTTTAAAGGCCAATTTCAAAATTTCTTTTTGAATTCCTAATTTACCCTGATATGTCTTTCTATATATAGCTTCTTGTAGAGCTAAGAGAGGGATTTTTTTTCGTGGTCACTGTTTTAGGCTCTTAGGTTGAAAAATTTTGAGGGTAAAAAGTTAGGGTTCGAGAATTAGGGCGGAAAATTCTAGGGGTTCTTCTCTCTTCTTTTTGGGTTAGGTTCGAGATTGGGGTGAAAAAATTCTAGAGTTGGAATTATTGGGTGGTGAAAAACTTCTGAGAAAGTTAGGTTGGAAGAAATTTTTTGGTTCAAGAGAAAAGGGGTTTCGAGAAAGAACAAACTTTTGTTCGACAAAGACTTTAGGAAACAACATTTGATTTAGTCGAAATTTACATAGCGGTGTTAGTTCTTCGACGGTGATGGTGGAATCTGACGTCAGTTCGTTGCTCCGTTTTGCTGCCTCGAAGGAGGTAAACCTACTCTTGTCCCTTTAATCATTTTCTTCTTCATCCTTGTTTCTCTGTAATAATGTTGGTTCATTGGAGTGATGGATATGAGGTATTATGGAGGATGTGTGGTTGTTTTAATGATGAGCGTAATGTCTGTTATGAAGGTTGTATAGTCTGTTTGAATGGTGGGAAACTCTGTTGTATGGTTATTTTTCTTAAGTGCTGAATTCTCTGTTGATGGTTTCATCTTTGTTGCTTCTACTCACTTATCTGATTTTATTCACAAACATGAAGTTCTAAAACTTATAGGGGCATATCAGGAAAGTGGCACCCCGTTCTTTGTTCCTATGTTCAATAATACTGAAAGTTTTTTTTTAGGAATTATGTTATATTTATGTTTTAACCTATTATTGGTATCTTTTTGGTCTGCTTATGATTTTCTCTCGTTAAGTTTGAGCTTTCCTATGATTTTTGTTCGTTATAGCAAATAAGAACCACCTTATGGATCCCCGCTTATCTTCCAGCTTGTGGTTTAAAGATAAGTAGGAAAAGGGAAGAAGATGTACCATATAATATTTGTCTGGGATCCTTTATGAATTTGTTGTTGATAACTCGATTTTGATCAGAAACCATATTTTTATATAGTTTATGTCCAGTCCAGATTGGTCAGTTTGTTTTCTGCGTCGTCTCTTTCTATTTTTCTAATTTCTGTTCTTTGCTTTCCTGGATATCTGGATCCTTTGCCTAAAGGTACTAAAATCTCTTTTGAGATGGTATAACTCACTAAAATTCTTTCATTTTCTCTTAAAACTGCGTACGTAATTATAGTGGCTGGTTTCTCTTGTTGGGGTTTTGGTTTATTCTTATTGTTGAATACTAGATTAGGATGTGGAAAGAATTATTTCACCTCACCTATATTATTGTCCTTCTATGTAATTACGATGTGTTGATGTCAACTGGCTTGATCACCTTTGGGTTGTCTGGAGTAACTCGTCAAAGAGCACAATTTTGTTGCTTTGTTTCCTTGGTCTACTGGTGAATTGAGTTAAGAAATTTGTTCTCCTCCTTATCCAAATTTTTTCTCCTCCCTATCCGATTTGAGCTATCATTGGCCTCGTTTACAAATTTGTTTTGTCTTTTTGATCCGTCGTACGTTCAATCTATGAAAATGTTGTTGGATTCCTAGTATCCAAAGAAAACTGAACTAAACAAGGCATAGATTTGATTCAATTTAGGATTCCTCAATGATATCTTGACTTTTAGTTCAATATAATCTGTCAAGGAGAGGAAGAAGCTAGTTTAAAGCTATGATCGTTTGTTTTAAGTGCTAAATTTGAAAGTTTCTACCTTTACTGTGTGCCAATGCTTTATTAAAGGGATTCTCTAAAGTGTGCATTTAGCTTTAGTTTCTTTTAGAGTAGACTATGTTCTTAGGATGTGATTTGAGTTAGTTTCCTTTCGCTTAATCAGCAATGCTTGAGTGTCCATATAATGGTGACTTTGCCTGGATCTTTTATTAGGCTTGGCAGAATATATTTCGAACACTAAGGATACATTTCTGAAAGAAAATGTGTAATATATCCCCTACGAGATCCTTTCTATGTGTTTCATTTCTTCTTGAATAATATTACTAGATCCAGTCACGTGTTGCTTTTACTTGAGTTTAAGGGGCTTTATTAATCCTTCTTTTTTTTCTTTTGCATGAACCCCTCATAGTTGAGTCCAATGGACTCAATTTCTATGTGCATTTCCCTCATGGGCCATTGAGGCCCACCACCACTATTGAGTCCACTTCGAAAGAAGGCCTAAATATCGACCTTATGGTCTATTGGATGCAAGGAGTTGAAGGAAGAAGCAGGGGTTAAAGACCCACATTTGGAGCGGCAAAGAGACACACGAGTCTTACTTTCTTATTCATTCATTGTCGTCTTTTGTTATTATTTATTCATTATTTTTCATTATTCATGTATTTTGGGCCTCGAAGCCAGAGTTGTACTCAATACAGGTGGAGCAAAGACTCGAGCCAAAGGCTCGCAAATATAGAATTAGGACAGGTAAAAATGGGTTGAAAACCCAACTAGACTAGGACATGGTTGATGGTTTGGGCTTAAAAGCCTAAATCACTACTTTTCCCCTCTTCCCTTCTCCTTTTTTCTTTTTTGTTTTGCGTGTTTTCTCGCGAACCTAATTAAATCCCTAACTAAGTCGCTAAAAGCTGATTTTGCAAAAAACTTTTACCAAAATCAATTACTTTTCAAACAAAAATCAATTTTCTTAGTTAGTCAAAAGATTGATTTTCAAACAGATCGGATAACTGCAAGTTAGCGGATGTTTTAGATGCCTCACACCTTCCTAAAACATTAATAGGAACCACTTACCCAGAATTCTCTAAACTTGAACGATTTTCCTGTTTTGAATTGTTAAAGTGTTTTATAAAGGTTTTCTTAATTCCTTTTTAAAATTAAGTGGCGACTCTCTTTCAAAAGTCAAAATTTCTTCGTAAAATAGAAATGGCGACTCTGCTGGGGAACTTTAACTAGGTTCTAACCAAATGTTTGATTTCGTCTCTTGATTAACTGTTTATGTGTTTATATGTTTCGATTTTATAAAGTTTAACTATCGCATCTCATGACATATTCCTGCATTATTTAAATTGTTTTGGGGTTTCGTGGATGTCCCGACCCCTATTGTTTAATTCCAATAATGTGTTAGAAATATGAATAGTTTATTAGCACGTGAGTCGTCTGATGCTGTTCGTATTTTCAAACTCAAGTTGTTTGCTTGAGAACCAGTGTTCAAACCCACTCTAGACACCAAGGATAGAACGAAACCAAAACCCTATTTTAGGCATGAGCCTAGGACGACCCAATATCCTAGCGGGGTATTGGGCCCATTAGAAAACTTACCCTGCGTCTATTGACGCCGAGTCAATTATAGACGAATCATATTTATGTGTTGAAAAAATACATGCTTGTCTAATTCAATCCATTATCCTTTGGGGTCGGTGGAAGGTTTATCTTTGTCTGCTTTTATGTAGGATATGGCTCAACTACATTCCCACAAAAAATTTAAGATGGTTACTAAATTTGATTATTTCTTTAAACTATGGTGGGACCATATGAGTGCAGAAGAGTGAAAGATTGTTAGAACACATATTGGGCATCTCCTTTCTTTGATCGAGATGGACGCTTGGCCTGAAATGTTCCATGTACTAGCAACTTTTTAGGATAATCAAAATATGGTATTTCACTTTGGGGATGTTGAATTCTCTCCTACCATTGAAAAGGTATTGATTTGTTATGAGAGTACGGAAATATGTTTTAAGAGAAGGGAGACATCTGATAAGAAAATTTTAGTCCCGGTTGTGTGGGATCGTCAAAATATCAAAGAGGTATTTTTAACTGACGACGACACCTGGCTAGGAGAACGTGATGGAGCAAATATCACTTTTCGTGAGTTGTATTGTCCGTTTGGAAGATTCAATGCTTTTCACAAATTTTGGCGTAAATTTGAGTCAGAAGCAAAATGGAAGAAGACGAGAGCCTTTGCATTTGCGGTAGGCCTACTTGGAACCATGGTGTTCCCATATAGGGAAAATGGCACAATTCATCCGAGGGTTGTCTCAGTGACCCATGCACTCTTCTTTGGAATGGAGTACAATTCTAAAAAGGTATTCTACAACTAAGCTCCCATGATTATCGCCGACATATATCGAGATTTAGGAAGATATCAAGTCGAGAATCGTTTCTTTCAAGGATACAACCTTATATTACAATGGTGGATGATGATGCATTTGGTGAAAAATTCTAGAACGGCACAACCTGACCACAAAACAAGGAGGAATTTGCTAGAATCGCACGACATGTGGTTGTTCTTACACAATTCAAAAAGGAAGCATCTCATGAATTTTGGTTTAAGACTCTTAGAGAATTAAGAGATGACGATGTCCAATGGTCCATTAACTATCTTCGTTCATGGAAATACATTATTCGAGGGGGCGAGTGGCCTTTTCTAGTGCTTTCGGGTCTCAGGGGAACCCATCCTTACAATCCTAGCAAGTTCTTAGGCAATTCGAGATCAAGTAGGAGACGCCTCAAATTGATTCTATACTCAGATTCTTTATTGAATATGATGAAAGCGAGCCCCCTCTCAGAGACTATATGATAAATAAATAGAGAAGATGAACCTGAAGTTAGCGACACTTACAAGGAGTGGTTAAAAAAGAGCCTTACCGAAGCATTGATTCTGGGGCCGAACGTGCCCACTCGGGTCGTGGATGTAGAATCCGAGCATCAGATCCGAATCCACAGGCTTCAAGATGAGCTTTAAAAAAGTGAAATCGCGCACCGACGGATACATGTAGAAGATGTTTTAACAATACGTATGTTGAGGGAAGAGTTGAAAAGATCTAGGCAAGAGGCTGATGATACTAGGCAGTGTTTAATCGATTTGGATGATAGCATGGCCTCTCAACTCGATAGTATAGGAAAAATGACTTACGACAGCAAGGCACAGTTATGTAGGAGTTATCTGATCATCAATAGGTATCAAATAGCACAGGAGGTGAACAAGGCAAAGAAGGCAAAGGCAGACGAAGGAGCCTCCGGTAGCTAGTCTTTCTCTTTCCCCTGCGCGGGAAATTATTTTCTTTCATGTTATTTCTCTTTTTCCCTAAAGATTGTATCCCACTTTTGTTATCTTTTGTAGGCATTTATGCCCTTTTTCGTGTCTATATAAGTTGTGGGATAATGGATTGTCTTTAAGGAAACATATATTTTCTTCAAAATCGTTAGGCCTGAACCCTTGGCTCAAAAAGGGTCACCCCAGTTAGGATACACATTATTATAATGTTTTGTGTAATATAATTGTCTTATGTGCTTGTGTGTGTTTGCTTGGATCAAAGGCAAGTTTATCCGCTATGCTCCTATGGATGAATTTGGCTATGACTCAAACAACTCTACGTGGTTATTTCTTGTCAAATATTTTGCATTACTTATCACATACGAAAACTAACACATCTGCCTTTAAGTTGTTTTACTTTACAGGTAACAGAAACTACTTCGCGTTGATATAAGCTGGCAGAACATCCCTACTTTACTCGGTCAAAAGCGCACAAAATCCCATCCTCTGACCATCATTCAATAATGACTGGAAATGATAAAGAAAACGTATTGACTATCAGGGATAATGTAATAGTGGAACGGAGTGAGATGATTGCGGAACTCACAAGAAAGCTTGAAATACTTCAGGAGGAAATAAATCGTACTCGAGATTTGGCTCACTTGGCCATCACTGTTAATGCTCCTCTCCAGGAGGATGCGGGACTTCATTCCAAATCCCTTCCCTCAGTACGTCTATTCTTGGGGATCAGCCAAATAACATATCGTCCATCTCTGCCCCTCCACTTGTCCAAAATACCAATCGTGAAAATAACCCAGATACTCACCATCCACAAAATCCATCTCTAACCCCACAAAACCCATCTCCGAATCTATTCCCAAATCCCCAGAATCCATTTGCAAATCAACAAAATTCGTGTCCAAATCCATAATATTCACTCCCAAATCCACAAAATCCATCCTCGAATTTTCCATCGAATCTATCCCTGAATCTATCAAATTCATTTCTAAATTTGCAAAATCCTTCTCAGATGACACCAAACTACTCGTAAATTCCACAAAACCTTTCTAAATTTCAAAAACGTCCTCCCCAACTACCAACCAACTTCCTTTCATCCATAATAAAATCAAGCCTCCCTTCCAAATCCCCCTAATGCCATCATATCCTCTGACATCTATAATGCCCTTCTTAGTTCCGAGATGGACCATTATGAAGAGAAGGAGAAAAAATTGAGGACCGAGCATGAAATGAAGTTGCTAGCTATGAATGAAGAGATCATGAGGATCAAAGAATCTCATGGAGCGAGGGACCATGGCGGCTTAGGGTACGATGACTTATGTGTTCACCCTGGAGTAGACCTACCAGAAGGGTATAAGGTTCCCAAGTTTGAAGTGTTTAATGGTGCCAAAAATCCAATGGCCCATCGAAGGAGGTACTATGAGCAACTGGTAGGGATCGGGAAAAATGACGCGTTATTGATGCGCCTATTCAGCCAAAGTTTAAGCGGTGAAGCCTTAGAGTGGTTTATTTCTCAGGAGCCAAAAAGATGGACTGGTTGGAAAGCATTGGCCAAGGGTTTCCTCGATAGGTTCGCATTCTACATTGAAATAGTCTTGGACCGGTATTCACTAGATCGGATCAAACAGAAGAGTGATGAGAGTTTTTGAGACTATGCTTTTCGTTGGAGGAAAGAAGCTGCCAAAGTGCAACCCCCCATGTCCGAGAAAGAAATGGTATCCGTGTTCTCTCACGCCTAAGAAGGAGAATATTATACCAGGATGATATCCACTATCAGGGCGACTTTTGCAGATTTGGTAAAAATAGGAGAATCATTGGAAGAAGGTATTCGGATAGGAAAAATTGCCAAGACACCGACATTGTCCGGGACTGCTATGTTCTCGAAAAAGAAAAAGAAGGATGTAGTCACGATTTCTACTGATTCTATTGCAAAAACAAAAAAATGGTTCATCTCTAGGAATAGTTTCTCTTCTCTGCCGTCACCAAGCCTTCAGCATGTGTTCTACGCCCACCCCCAATACCAAGCTCCACTTTCAAATGTCCAACCTCAGTACCAAACTCCACTCCCAAACATCCAATCCCAATACCAAGCTCTACAGCTAAATATCTTTCCCCAATACCAAACTCCACCTCTAAATTATCAGTCTCATGTATAATCCACTCTTTCAAATAACCAAACAAATATCCAAGCACCTCCAAATTATCATCAAGTGCCTTCTCCTGCAAACCAAAGCCATTATAACCCCCCACGTCCAAATTAAGAAAAGAAACCTCCCCAAAACTTCACACCACTAGCTGAAAGTCGCACTTAATTATTCAAAAGATTAAAGAATACCGGTCATTTACAATCGATACAGCCAAAGCCTATCAATACCAACTCCCGATTTAATCATCCTGATCAAAATTATGCCTATTATTCAGAAGCAGCAGGGCACAATACCGAGGACTGTATTACCTTGAAACATAAGATCCAAGATCTAATTGATCAAAAGGTCATCACGCTTCAGCCACCGACGCTAAATATTAACAGTAACCCATTACCTAATCATGGGGGACCTACAATTAACATGATTGAAATAGAAGGAGAATGGGCATATTGAAATAGAAGGAGAATGGGCATCTGGCAAGACTATTACTAAGGTGAATTCAGAAAAATGCGTAAGGATGGAAAAGGTAAAAAAGATAGAGAGAGTTATGGCTGGCTTAAATGTCAATGAGAAAGCCCAATTTATAGTGATGACAGCCCTGATCCAAGTGTATGCTCCTCCGCCAAGAAAGAAATTTATTGTACAGACTGCTGCTGCCCAAGAAATGACGTGATCGGGATAATGCTACATCTTTGAAGAATTGATCAACAAAAAAGATTCACAGAAAAGGCCAATCACTAAAGGAGAGGCTGAGGAATTTTGGAGGCGTATGCAACCAAAATACTATTCAATTGTCAAACATTTAGAGAAGGCTCCAGCCTAAATTTCTATTTTGGCATTATTAATGAGTTCGCAATACCACCGACAAGCTTTATCGAAGGTCTTGGATAAAATATATGTTCCCGCAAGAATGAGTGTTGAGAACCTGGCTTCGATGATAGGAAATATTGTGGGGAATCATTGCATATCATTTAGTGATGAAGAGCTATCATTTGAGGGAGCGATGCACAACAAAGCCTTGCACATCACTGTCATTTGCCGAGACTATGCGATTAATCAAGTATTGATAGATGACTGATCTAGTGTGAACATTTGTATTCTCTCCGCATTAGTTTAAATGGGCTATGATTTGGGAAAAATTCATCAAAGCCACGTAAATATAAGAGCATTTAATGGAGGGCAGAGAGATACCATAGGAGAAATTGATTTGTACATCCAAATGAGACCTGCTGAGTTCAAAACTAAGTTTCATGTTATGGATATTCATCCTAGCTACAACCTGCTCTTGGGAAGACCATGGATACATGGTGTAAAGGCCGTTTCATCACCCCTTCATCAACTATTAAAGTTCATTTGGGAGGATCATGAAGTAGTCATCCAAGGGGAAGGAAGCTGAGCGGATCATCCCAATGGTTATGTGTGGTGATTGAAGATGTTCCAAAGGGTAGTAGTTCCTATATGGTGGAAATTGTAAATGCTGTGGAGAAGGATCTGACGCTCAAAGTGCCAATGCCTTCTGTCTATAAAATGATTGCGACGATGATGTTAAAAAGTAAATTTAAGCCTGGTTGGGGTTTGGGTAAGAGTCTGTAAGGAATTATTGAGCCTATTATGATCCCAGAGAAGTCCTCTAAGTATGGGTTAGGATATTGGCCTACAAAGGAGGATGATATTGAGAATAATTCGGAGGTGAGTCTGTTTAGGCCCTTACCACTCCTGTACCAGCCATTTCCCATGCGTGAGATGTCAAATAATGATGGTCTAGAGGATGGGATAGAAAATCTATTCGAGGGATGCAATGCTGTACCAGAAGATTTTCCAAAGTCCAGTGGGGTGAAGAAGATTACACCAGGGGAAGCCTTGCAAAACTGGACCTCCACTCCATTCATAACCCGCCACCCATCGTGAAGATGAAAGGGCAACTACTAATAGTTTTTTAAAATCGGTGATGATCCAGATGAGGCCCCGCGATCCACCCTTTACATCTCAAAATTCCTTTTCGTATTTTACTACTTTCAAAAGGCATGGGCTTGTGTTTGTGCGAGTCATGAGCCATAGTTTGTAATTATTTCTCAAATTTTAATGAAAAAGCCTTTTCTTATTTTGAAAAATAAAATAATAATAATAATAAAAAAATTATTTTTCAAAACACCACTATCCGTATATTTTATTATTATCTTGTTATCATCTAACTTAGGTTGGTTGTTTATTACAGTAACCGTAGCTCAAAACCTGTCAATGTCATGTCATGTCAAAGCTTAGACGAACAAAATAAGGGGAATGATGATGATTGGAAGGGAGGTGATGAGAAATGATTAGTTGAAGATGTAGAAGAGTTTGAGAACCGGGAGAAGCCCAACATAGAGAAAACTAAAAAAGTCAACCTCGGAGATTATGATGAAATCAAAGAAACGAGTGTCAGTGTCCACCTGGCAGAAGCATAAAAGAGATAGCTCATTTACCTATTGCGGGAATATATTGACGTATTTACTTGGTCCTATGATGATATGCTGGGATTGAGCACCAGCATTGTGTCACATAAGTTGCCGATAAATCCAGAGTTTGATCCAATCAAGAAAAAAATATGGAAATTCAAGTCAGATTTAAGTCTAAAGATCAAGGAAGAAGTGACAAAAAAGATCCAGTCTAAGGTTGTGGAGGTCACAAAATATCCAACGTGGCTAGACAACATCGTCCTAGTGCCAAAGAAAGACGACAAGATTTGAATTTGTGTTGACTATATAGAGACTTAAATAGAGCCAGTCCTAAAGATAATTTTTCGTTGCCCAATATTCACATCCTCATCGATAACTGTGCAAAGCATGAAATGCAGTCATTCGTTGATTGTTTCACTAGGTACCATCATATATTGATGGATGAGGAAGAAGTAGAAAAGACGGCTTTTATTACGCCCTGGGGTGTTTATTATTACAGGGCAATACCGTTTCATCTCAAAAATGCTGGTGCAATATATATGAGGGCTACGACGACGATTTTCCATGATATAATCCATAAAGAGATTGAGGTGTACGTGGATGATGTAATTATCAAATCCCGCAAGAGTTTGGATCATTTAACCCATCTGGAGAAATTCTTCAACAAATTAAGAAAGTACAGTTTGAAGTTAAATCCTGCTAAGTGTCCTTTTGGTGTGCCATCAGGAAAATTGTTGGGGTTCATAGTCAGCAGAAGAGGCATCGAGCTAGACCCATGCAAAATCAAGATAATTCAGGACTTGCCACAGCCGAGGACCAAGAAGGAAGTTATGAGTTTCATGGGTCGTTTGAATTACATTAGCATATTCATCGCTCAGTCGACAGTCATATGCGAGCAAATTCTCAAGATATTGAAGAAAAATACATTGAATGAGTGGACAGATGAATGTCAGAGAGCTTTTGACCGCATCAAGGAATTTTGTCTGCACTTTCAGTTTTGGTTCCGCCAAGAGAAGAAATGCCATTATTGCTTTACCTATCAGTCTCAGAAAATGCTTTTGGATGTGTCCTTGGGCAACATGATGAGACCGGTAGGAAAGAGAAAGCCATTTACTACTTGAGTAAAAATTTTACTCCATATAAAGCCCGTTACACTCTTGTAGAAAGGACATGTTGCGCTTTGACTTAGGCCGCACAAAAGTTGAGGCATTATCTATCGTCGTACACAACATACCTCATCTTGAGAATGGATCCATTGAAGTATATATTCCAGAAGGCCATGCCCACAGTAAAGCTAGCCAAGTGGCAAATGTTGATGAGCGAGTTTGACATCATGTATGTAACTCAAAAGACAATCAAGGGGAAAGCTTTGGCAGATCATTTGGCAAAAAATCCAGTTGATGATGAATATGAGCCACTTCGAACGTACTTCCCAGATGAGGAAATTATATTCATGGGAGAAGACATTGCAAAAATTTACCCTGGATGGAGGTTATTCTTTGATGGAGTGGTCAACTTTAAAGGTTTAGGAATCGGAGCAATATTTGTGTCAGAAACCAGCCAACACTATCTGGTAACTGCTAAGTTACGTTTCCCCGTACACCAATAACATGGCTGAATATAAGGCTTGTATCCTACGTCTCAAACTTTCACTTGATATGGGTGTTCGTGAATTGCTAGTCATTAGGGATTCAGATTTGCTGATTCACCAGGTACAAGGAGAACGGGCGATAAAAAATTTCAAAATTACTCCTTATGTGGAGCTGGTGCATGAATTATGTGGAAAATTCAAAGAAGTTGATTTCAGACATATTCCAAGGATACAAAATGAGTTTGCTGATGCTTTGACCACTATATCTTCCATGATTCAGCATCCAGATCAGTGTTACATTGATCCTTTGGAGATAAGCTTGAAGGAGAAACCCGCTTATTGTGCACACGTTGAAGAGGAGCCTGATGGAAAGCCATGGTACTATGATATTAAAAGGTATTTAGAATCTGGAATATATCCTGAAGAGGACAGTAAAAACCAAAAGAAGACAATCCGGCGTTTGGCAAAGAACTATTTTCCATGTGGGGAAATCCTTTTTAGGAGGACTCTAGATTTGGGATTCTTTAGATGCGTCGACGTTGCGGAAGCCAATAAATTGGTAAAAAAAACTACACGCTGGAGTTTGTGGCCCCCACATGAATGGGTTTTTCCTTGCTAGAAAGATCCTAAGAACCGGTTACTTCTGGATGACTATGAAAAATGATTGTAGCAGGTATGTACAAAAGTGCCCAAAATGTCAAATACATGGAAATTTGATTCGAATGCCTCCACATGAGCTTCATGCAATGAATTTACCTTGGCCTTTCGTAGCTTGGGGCATGGATATTATTGGACCAATAGAGCCACCGACATCGAATGGGCATAGATTTATTTTGGTTGCCATTGGCTACTTTACTAAGTGGGTCGAAGCTGCTTCATATAGAGCCGTCACCAAGAACGTGGTTTCAGATTTTATCAGGAATAGCTTGATTTGCCGATTTGGAGTGCCAGAATCGATCATTACTAATAATGGGGCAAACTTGAACAGTCACTTGATGAATGATATTTGCTACCAATTTAAAATAGTGCATTGCAACTCGATCGCATATCGTCCACAGATGAATGGAGCCGTGGAAACTGCCAATAAAAATATCAAGAAGATCTTGAGAAAGATGATCGAAAATGATAGATCATGGCATGAGATGTTGCCTTGCGCTTTGCTTGGGTATCGCACGACAGTTCGAACCTCCACCGGGGGGACTCCTTATTTATTGGTTTATGGGAATGAAGCTGTGATACCTGCTGAAGTTGAAATACCTTCCCTAAGGATTATTCAAAAAGCCATACTAAGCAACGAATAATGGGTTCGCGCTCGCTATGAACAACTAACACTGATTGATGAAAAAAGAATGGTTGTTGTATGTCATGGTCAGTTGTATCAGTACAAGATGGTTCGTGCCTTTAACAAGAAATTAAGAATCTTTCCTCACCAAGAGGAGTATAAGGGCAAGTTCGCTCCAAATTGGCAAGGGCCATACATAGTTCGCAAGGTACTATCTGGAGGGGCTCTGATTTTGTCTGAGATGGATGGTCAAGAGTGAAACAAACCAATCAATTCTGATGTAGTAAAAAGATATTATGTTTGAAAGACGTGCTAATTTTTGCATTCCTTAGTTTACTCGTAATCGCCTTTGTAGTAATGTTGTTTTATAATGCGTAATTGCCTAGAACCCTTTTCCCTTTATGTACGAACTACGTTTGACCTGAATTTCCAAAGAGGGATACGTAGGCGGCCTATATCAGCTTCGGTCAACCCCTTAGAAAAATTTATCCTTTCCTTTTATGTATGAACTACGTGATGACCTGAATTCCAAAGAAAGGGATACGTAGGTAGCCTATGTCGGCTTCGGTCAACCCACTAAAATTTATATATATCCCTAGCGTAGTCTTAAACTACATTTGACCTGATTACTGCTTCAACGAGATACGCAGGCGCCCCAACGGCTCGATCATATAACCCAGGAAATGGAAACTAGGGCAGAATTTTTTAGAAGGAATCTCAAAAATTCAAAAGAGAAGATCAACACCCAACAAAGAAAACGAAGATCAACAAAGACTTCAGATCCGCTCGAGATGATATCATCTCAGGCTACTTTAAACTGGGGCAGAAATTTTGAGGAAGGCCTCAAAATTTCCACTAAATATTGAAATATATTTCAAACTCCCCAGCACTAGAGGTCGAAGTTGAGATTTGAGAATCACCACTTGTGATAATGTCTGGGAATATTGAATCTTCGTCTTTGATAAAAATTCTGGTAGAGGGCCTCGACAATACTGAATCCCTAAGCAATCCTCCGTCAAACATCAGACATTGTCAGAATTAAGAGAAAGTTAGTCGTTGAGCTATTACATGACATGACTGGCATAGATTTTCTAAAAGTTTTTATACAAGTTTTTGAAACTATTTTCTAAAAATTAAGACTACTTTCAAAAATCTATATAAATCTCTTACTTAGTGATTACCTAGACATCAATTAGGAAGGGGAGTCAAGGGTGGAAGTCCCAACACGATAGAGTACCCAAAAGATGGCATGGAGCAAATGGAGAATCAAAGAAGGTCAACACGGAGTAGTTTCATTCAAACTAATCATTTTTCTGTGGATGCAGGGATTGATACACAAAAATGAGAGTTTCTTTTAAAAAATCCCCAAGCAAGTCGGGAGCCATGCCTGAGCGTATAATGCTTAAGAATGGTACATGTAGAAAGCAAGACGCTGACAAATAAACTCAGGTGAAACTATTTTTAAATTTCCAAGAGGGCCATTTCATATCATTGCCAAGAGGGCCATTGTATATCATTTCCAAGAGGGCCATTGCATGTCAGTGCCAAGAGGGCCATTGCATATTATTGCCAAGAGGGTCATTGCATATTATTGCCAAGAGGGCCATTGCATATCATTGCTGAAAGGGTCATTACATATCATTGCTGAGAGGGCCATCTCATACCATCACCCAAGAAGGCTATTTAATATCTGTTGACGTGCTAGATAGAAATGCTGGCGTCGAAGATATCATCAACATTTAATATCTGTGACGCGCTAGATAGAAACGCCAGCATCGAGGATATCATCATTATTCAATATCTGTAGACGCGCTAGATAGAAACGCTGGTGTTAAGGATATCATCATCATTTAATATCTATTGACATACTAGACACAAATGCTGGCATCGAGGATATCTCATTATTTTATGAATCATCATCTGAATGCATCGAGAGCACACGATTTGAAGGGACGCCTTTAAGTCGCTATCTAAGGATGAATGATATATAAGATTTTCTAGAAATTGACAATTTGAGGGTCATCTATAAGTCATATTATTTGAAATAGGATAGTGTTCAAGATCACCTATGAGTTGATAGCTTGTAGGTCATTCTAAGCCACAACAACATCCTAACCGGATAGTGTGCAAGATAGCCCAAAAATTGATAGTTCAAAGGTTATCCATAAGTCGCAACTAAATCCTTATCAGAGAATATGCAAGATTATCAAGTTGATACGTCCAAGGATTATTTATAAGCCGCATCATATCCAAGATCAATTATGTACAGGATTACCCAAAGACTAACAATTTGAGAGATTATCTATAAGTCATATTGTATCCAAGATCGGATGATGTGCAGGAACACCTGAAAGCAGGAACACCTGAAAGCTAGCGATTGGAGGGATATCTGTAAGCTATCTCTTATCCAAAGTTAGATAATGTGCAGGATTACCTAAAAGCTAGAAATTCAAAGGATATCTGTAAGTCGCCTCGTATCCAATATCAAATAATACGCAAGATTTTCCAAGGATTAATAATTTAAGAAAAATTTATAAATCGATCATCGGCTATAACTGGAGAAGTTATCATTCCACATACAACAAGTGATATAGGTAACCAAAAGGGTTGCCATACCAGCACAAGATTATACAGTTTTAGGGACCGTTCTACATAAGGTATCTTCGGTGTCCAAAAGGGCCACTCCACTTTGAAGATATATTCAACCGACAAATGTTATAATTATAAAGAAACTACGAGGGTTGTTGTGTTTGTTGTTGAAAGTTATTTCATTTCAAACAGGTACATGAAGAGATGACTCCACTTTTCAGGCCATAACTCACGTGGAAATATGGTAAAAGGCTATATACCTATTTTGTGAATTATATTTAGCACTAATAATTTTGTTTGAGATATTGCCGAGAGCATCCGAGAGGATGAAAATCTCAAATCAAAGCCACATGTGTGGACGACTCCAAAAAGGACGCAGCGCAACATGGAACTCTTTCTTAGCAGCAAAATGGGACATAGTCTAGAGAGAGAGAGACGTCAAACTCTTTGGATGCGAGCTAAAGAATGATCGCCACCACCATCCAACCACACCCCTGTTAGAAGGCATATGGGTATTTTGGGATATTCTAAGTCTCAGCTTCAATTCTGGGATATTTTATAACTCATGCCGAGAGTAACCTTCTCTTTCTTTCAAAGTCGGGTGACAACATACTCAGAGTTTGGAAACTATGTCGGGGTAAGTTATAGTCTATGGGTGTGAAGGATCCCACATTCATGGTTAAGAGGTTTCAAGCCTCTTTTCTAAAACTCGATCAACTTGTCACTCATTCCGAGCTAAAGATAGTCTGAAATAAAAGAATATCTTTTCTATCGATCGAGTCAAACTACAAGCAGTCTGATTCCCTAAAATCTTGGAGATACGTAGGCTGGGATCTATATAGAAAACTCGACTGCATTCCAACCTCCCTCCAAATCCCTTCATTCCCCAAATTCTCTGTTTCATCAAAAACTTCAAAACTGAGATAGCTGGTGAATTCTCTTGAAAATAGTGCTTAAAATCAAGCTTTATGAACTACAAGTGGCCTGAATTCTCATGTAACCTGAGATGTGTACGAAACCTGATACCGAGGTTCAGCCATACTCCATGAAACTCGTACGAAAGACCAACCTCTTTTAGATACGAATTTGTAGTCAGACCAAAATTAGGAATGTCAACCTCCCTTTTTCCAGGATTACTTGCATCCATCCTACCCAAAGGGAGGGGGCAGTTGTTGATGCCTAATTTTTTCCCTCCACAGTCAAGTTTAATTTTGAGCTTCTTTGGTTTTTAATAAAATCAAAACATCTATTTCGTTTGAATAGAAACTTTTCAAAAAAAAAAATATTCATCTGGGCAAGTTTGTCATTTAAAGTGATGATTATACATTATCGTATTCAATTATACGAAATTATGTAATTTTGTTACTTAAATAACTATTGTATGGAATATTGGATTTTAATCAAGGATTATTTTGAAAATAAATTCAAATGGTTGAAATCTTGATTTAAATATGATTTATTCTAAAAAATAATATATTTGGAGAAATATTTATTCAACTTTATCGAATCAAGAAGCTCAGGATTAAACAAGGTGTTAATTCATATCGAATTTTGATTCGATTTAGTCAATTTATTAAATTTGAATCTAATTGAAATCAAATTGGCCCCAATTGTGATGTAATTGACCGATGAGATATTCAATTTGGTAGAGTTTAAATAAGTTGCCTAAATTATAATCTTAATCCTCGATTGTCTTTTCTTAAATGGGATTATTTTAATCCAATTAGATTTAATTGGGTTATTAAATAACCCCAACATAACCTAATCAAAACCAAAATCAGCCCATTCCCTTCATTAATTAATCCAACAACCCAATGGTCCAAACCCGCACCCACTAGGCCCAACAAATCCTTTATAACCCAGCCCAATCCCCTTATATCCTCTCTCAACCTTTACCTAATCTCATCCCATAACAAAATAATGATGCCAACTCCAAAAATCTGAACGGGGCCCGACTCCATCAGCTTCAATAACTCGACCCGTCTTCGACCCCCACTCTAGATCAACCCGTATCACGATAACCCGATTCCAAATTGCGACAAAAATCAACCCGACTTTTAACTTTGCGGATTCATACGAGAATGCTCGAGAATCTTCTAGAAAGATGGTGAGGTGTCACCCCCAATGGATTAATTCTGTAAATTTCGAGATACTCGTACTATCTCGTAAAATACTTGGCCGGTTTCCACTAGTTTTGGGGAAAAATCCATTTTCCCTAAATCTTATTGGTCTACCGATTCCAAAAGGGGTACGAATTGAGAACAAAACGTGGCTGGGGGGGGGGGGAATTTTCGAAGGCCAATTTCAAAATTTCTTTTCGAATCCCTAATTTACCCTGATATGTCTTTCTATATATAGCTCCCTGTAGAGCTAAGAGAGGGATTTTTTTTTGTGGTAACTGTTTTAGGCTCTTAGGTTGAAAAATTCTGAGGGTAAAAAGTTAGGGTTCGAGAATTAGGGCAGAAAATTCTAGGGGTTATTCTCTCTTCTTTCTGGGTTAGGTTCAAGATTGGGGTGAAAAAATTCAGGATTTGGAATTATTGGGTGGCAAAAAACTTCTGAGAAAGTTAGGTTGGAATTTTTTTTTTCGTTTAAGAGAAAAGGGGTTTTAGGAAAGAACAAAACTTTTGTTCGACAAAGACTTTAGGAAGCAGAATTCGATTTAGTCAAAAGTTACATAGCGGTGTCGAGTTCTCCGGTGGTGGTGATGGAATCCGACGTCAGTTCGTTGCTCCATTTTGCTACCCCAAAGGAGGTAAACCTACTCTCATCCCTTTAAATTTATCATTTTCTTCTTTATCGTTGTTTCTCTGTAATAATGTTGGTTCGTTGGAGTGATGGATATGAGGTCTATTTTGGAGGCTATGTGGTTGTTTTAATGATGAACGTAGTGTCTATTGTGAAGGTTTTATAGTCTGTTTGAATGGTGGGAAAGTCTGTTGTATGGTTATTTTTCTTAAGTGCTGAATTCTCTATTCATGGTTTAATCTTTGTTGATTCTAACTCACTTGTCTAATTTTATTCACAAACATGAAGTTTTAAAACTTATAGGGGCATATTCAGGAAAATGGCACCCCGTTCTTTGTTCCCGTGTTCAATAATGCAGAAAGCTTTTTTTTTTTAGGAATTATGTTATATCTATATTTTTACCTATTCTTGGTATCTCTTTGGTCTGCTTATGATTTTCTCTCATTACATTTGAGCTTTCCCCTGATTTTTGTTCGTTATAGCAAATAAGAACCCCCCTATGGATCCCCGGTTATCTTTCAGCTTGTGGTTTAAAGATGAGTAGGAAAAGGGAAGAAGATGCACCATATAATATTTGTCTGAGATCCTTTATGAATTTGTTGTTGATAACTCGATTTTGATCAGAAACCATGTTTTTATATAGTTTATGTCCAGTCCAGATTGGTCAGTTTGTTTTCTGGGTCGTCTCTTTTTGGTTTTCTAATTTCTGTTCTTTGCTTTCCTGGATATCTGGATCCTTTGCCTAAAGGTACTAAAATCTACTTTTGAGATGGTATAACTCATTGAAATTCTTTCATTTTCTCTTAAAATTACGTACATAATTATAGTGGCTGGTTTCTCTTGTTGGGGTTTTGGTTTATTCTTATTGTTGAATACTAGATTAGGATGCAAAAAGAATTATTTCACCTTACCTATATTATTGTCCTTCTATGTAATTAAGATGTGTTGATGTCAACTGACTTTATCACCTTTGGGTTGTCTGGAGTAACTCATCAAAGAGCGCAATGTTTGTTGCTTTGTTTCCTTGGTCTACTTGTGAATTGAGCTAAGAAATTTGTTCTCCTCCCTATCCGATTTGAGCTATCATTGTCCTCGTTTATAAATTTGTTTCGTCTTTTTTATCCGGCATACGTTCAATCCATGAAAATATTGTTAGATTCCTAGCATCCAAAGAATAGTAAACTAGATAAGGCATAGATTTGATTCAATTTAGGATTCCTCAATGATCTCTTGACTTTTGGTTCAATATAATCTGTCAAGGAGAGGAAAAAGCTAGTCTAAAGCTATGATAATTTGTTTTAAGTCCTAAATTTGAAAGTTTCTACCTTTACTATATGTCAATGCTTTATTAAAGGGATTCTCTAAAGTGTGCATTTAACTTTTGTTTCTTTTAGAGCAGACTGTGTTCTTAGTATGTGATTTGAGTTAGTTTCCTTTCGCTAAATCAACAATGCCTGAGTGTCCATATAATGGTGACTTTGCCTGGATCTTTCATTAGGCTTGGCAGAATATATTTCGAACACTAAGGATACATTTCTGAAAGAAAATGTGTAATATATCCCTTACGAGATCCTTGCTATGTGTTTCGTTTCTTCTTGAATAATATTACTAGATCCAGTCACTTGTTGCTTTTACTTGAGTTTAAGGGGCTTTATTAATCCTTTTTTGTTTTCTTTTGCATGAACCCCTCATGGTTGAGTCCAATGAACTCACTTTCTATGTGCATTTCCCTCATGGACCATTTCACTCACTAAGTCGCTAAAAGCTGATTTTGCAAAAAACTTTTATCAAAATCAATTACTTTTCAAACAAAAATCGATTTTCTTAGTTAGTCAAAAGATTGATTTTCAAACAGATCGGATAACCGCAAGTTAGCGGATGTTTTAGGTGCGTAACACCTTCCTAAAATATTAATAGGAACCACTTACCTGGAATTCTCTAAACTTGAATGATTTTCCTATTTTGAATCGTTAAAGTGTTTTATAAAGGTTTTCTTAATTCCTTTTCAAAATTAAGTGGCGACTCTCTTTCAAAAGTCAAAATTTCTTCGCAAAACAGTTATAATACAACATAGCACAAAAGAGAGTATGTGTCCACTATTTTGAATGTATTGGTATGTGAGATAAAGACTAGCTGAAGTGCATGTAGATACTGAGTATGAAGGTATAAACATGTAAAATGAATGTAAGATCAAGCATAAACATGTACTAAAATGATCTGAACAACTGAATAACTAATATCTGAATAGTTGAATAACTGATATCTGTACACTTGGTCATGCAAACCTGAGTTAACATACTCTGAATACTGAACTGATATTGATACTGTAGGAGCTATTATGTAACCGACATACCCCAATCTGAGCTAATCGGAGTCCAACCTCTAACCCCAATTGGAAGGGTATCAGTACCTTTCTACGGGTGCTAACACATGTCTGACGCTATGGATCCATAATCCTGATGTACTGAAGGAATATGGTGTCAGTTCTTTACTGGTGGGTTACCCCTAAGAGAGTGTCAGTCCTTTTCTGGCGGGTGACATCTCACAACCTATGCTGGCTACGTAGTTCTAGAACTTAGGGACTGCTACTATAGATATCAGTCCTCTACTGGTAGGTGAGCATTCATCTCTAAGTTTGCTCGGTGCTAAATCCTACTCCCAATTGAACTGACACTGGTACTGATTAAAGTTAACTGAACTCACAACTGATAATTGCTCAAAATGATTATGATTATTTTGAATATGAAGATAAAATCATGATCTAACTGACTTAAAACTTGAGAATCTGAAACATGTATAAACACATAGGTATCAAGTGTTTATAATCCTCCAGTACTAAATAATACTTTAAATACAATAACATCATTTAAAACACTGCAATACAATTCATGATTCGTAAACCACAAATTATAATATATTTTACTAAATAGATGAAATTCATGATTATAAGTACGATAATATATTAAACTTACGAGGACAACATGATCACATGATTTATTTTATAACTTGAGAAATTGACATGGTATCAACTGAACATGATGTGGGTGACTGAGATTATAAAGCGTGTAAAAGTACAATTCACATGAAAAAACACAAAGTCATGATCTTTATTCAAAACTATTAAGAGCAATTTGAGTAAAATCATACTTAATATTGAAATTTCATGAAAAGGGGAAAAAGGTTTATACTTGAAAACAAGGGGTTTCTTGGGACTCAATGGGTGGAAGAAACCCATTGATGAATATCCACATACTTGCGTTGCTTGAATTCTTGAAGAAAAACTTGGAGTTGGGACTTAGAATGGCTTAATTCTTGGAAAAGCTTGTAATTTTGTGTTCTTGAGAATGGGAGGAAATTGAGTATCATCAACCCATCTTGGATTTTAACTCGTCAATTGAGCGTTTAGGGTAAGGGAGAAAAAAGCAAAATGCCTTTTGAACTTTTAATAATAATGTAGGAAATACACAGCCTTCGTGGCATGGAGGCTATCCTCCGTGACACGACATGTATCGCGGAAACTAACCTCCTGTATCGCAGAGGGCCAGTCTCCGTGACACGCCCAAATCGCGGAGGCATTCTACCTTCGCGATCTAAAAATACCTCGAACCCCTTTCAAAAATTTGAAACTCTTTCGGGAGACCCTTTTAACATTCCTAAATATATTTCAACTCATAAATCAATGTTTCAAACTCGAAAATACCAAAAATAAAATGTTCAAAATCTCGGAGTGTAAAAATAACCATGTCGCTTGTACTTGGTGTGAAATAATGACTTTGAGACTTCTAAACATGTGAAAGATAGCTGAAAACTTGTCTAAAATTTTGCGGGGTATTACATCAATAATCTCTATTTTCCATTTTTCTCTCTTCTTCTGTGCCTTTCTCAATGAAAGCATAGACCAACCCTAAGTCAAAATGCAGGTTGGTTAATTGTATTTAAATTTTTGAGTCAAGTATTTATTTTCCTTCTTGGTCTAAATCATACCAGAAACGTGGGAGATCACATCGCTCTTCTAACGGTTTACAATTCCAGGAAGGAGACGAGCTTTAACATCCATGTCTGAAGCATGAAAAGAGCAAGAACATAGCTAATTCTAACAAGAAAGTCTTTTCCAACAAAGAGCAAGACTATAGCTAATTTATTCCAAATGACACATTACCTAGTACAACATTGTTTGAACTTCAACAATCAAGGTTATCACTAAAAGTATAGGATTTAAGAATACTAACCAATTAAAGAACGGAAAAAAACAGCCACAGACGTATGAGATGATATGGAATATTAGCATGGATATTAAATATCTTTCTTTCAAGTTTCTAATACTAAAATTTAGCAATTTTTATTTTTTTCACTCTATATTTTATTAATCACTGCCTCCCCTATTCCTTTGAAATGATATTTATATGTTCTAAGTCGAGTCTGGCATTTTAAAAGATAAAGTGTGATTTGAAGAAACGAGAATAATTAGGTACAATTTCAACAAAAAGTCACTCCATTACAAGTTTGTACTTTGTAATTTGAATGGGTATTATATTTAAGAAACTGCAGCTCAACACACGATAAATTAATTATTTTAATTAATTAGTAGTTGACCAATAAAAAAAGATACATCATTATGAATTGAGATCTGTTAAATAAAAGGGTGAAACAACCTAATAGGTGGACGGAAGAAATATAGGTCTAATAGGTAGACGAGAAGGACATTTTAGGCCCAATATCTAGACGAAAGATATTTTTGCACCATTTCACATAGTTGAAGGGCATTTTAGGCCCTTTTCCCTTTCAAATATTATACTACCTACTATGACCAGGAGGCAAAATATTGTCAAATCTTGGAGGAGAGTGAGTGAAACATCTTTCTATCCTTCGAAAAGATGTTGGGTGAACAACCTTAAATGCGATTTCCACGCCCGACTTACATATTGCACCGGAGATGCGAGTTGATCGAGACAATTATGATTCTTTTCTCTCCTATAAATAGCGGTCTTCCAATTATTTGCTAATTTTCTAATTTTCCGTTATTGTAACTAAAGAAATTCAAAATAAAAATTAATTGCCCCACCAATCTGGTTTGACGACTTAGAGCCCGTTTGGATAGGATTAAAAAGCATTTTAGTTTAAGTGATTAAAAGCTTAAAATAAGTACTTATAAATTAAGCAAATAAGTGTTTGGATAGGAGTGCTAAAACTGAAAAAAAAATTATTGATGTGTTTGATAAAAAAGTGATGTTAAACACTTTTTTGCTGTTAAAATGACTTAAATGTCCTTAAAGTTGTTAACACCATAAATAAGGTGAATTATTTATAATTTTTAATTTCAAAATAAAATTTTTGAACAAACCTCCGATGTAATGATGGATTCGATGAAAACGAAGAAGAAAGATGAAGTGGAAATTGAAAGGAAGAGATGAAGCGGAATGACAAAGATAAAAAGAAAAAATACTATATATTTAAGGGCTACAAGTTTAGAATATTGTTAGAATTACAGTTGGGGGTACCCAGCTTCTCACTTTTCGATTTTTTTAATTAGTTTTTAGCTTTTTTTTAAAGACTTTTTAATTTTATTAAACACCTTAAAAAACTAAAAAAAGAGATTAAAAGCTGATTTGACCAGATTTTAATTCTATCCAAACGAGCTCTTAGTCTTTCCCAACTTTTCTGATTTTCACTTTTCTTCTTCAAATTTATTCTATTTTTTGTCAAACTAAATCGAGAAAGAAGGGCAACAACATAAGAAACTTTTCCGTTCAGTTCATGAACACATGCTCCTCCATGTAAATATGCCCCTACATTTTACTGATCGTCGATCGACTTAAAAGTAGATGCAGAAATGGCTAAATTCACAATATAATTACTTTTTAGTTCATATAATTGAAAACTAGCCATAACAGGAAATTCCATAATGAAATTTCAAGGTATTGCCTTGAAGTTGTCGTTGTGTAATTTGAAATACTTTTTTCCTTTTGTAATTTGAAATTTTATGTTAGTGACTATTTTTAAAGATAGAGCCAAAAATGGCCGTAGTGTTATTTCTACATTATTGTGCGCAACAGGATGGAAAGAGAGCAACAATACTTTCTCATTGTTCATTGTCGGCATAAGCAAGGATTTTAAAGGCAAAATTTTCGAGCAATATCTATTTGGACATTATTATTTAATTTGTACAATGTTTAATAATTTTTATACGTTTGCCCATAAATAGTATCAGACATGTGGTGTTTGAATATTTTTATGGCTCAAGTTCAGGGGGAAAATGGTTAAACTTCAACAATATGTTTGAAGTTCAGGCAAAAATGACTAAACGTTAACAACATGTATTTGAACTTCAGTCATATGAAACTTCAAACATCATATATCCAAGATTACAATAAATAAACTTGCAAAATTTTACACATTAAAGATACTGCTGAAATGATAATCCCAGGGTTCATACGATAATCCCAGGGTTCATACGATGTCGGCATCAATGAGGAATGCTCTTTGATAGACTGAAACTACGAATGACTCATTAAATCAATTATAGTTTTTTTGATATTATCTATTACTAGGATACTATAGTAATTGTAGAGCTAATACATGTAATAAACCCCAATAAATAGAAACCCTCCCCAACAAGGTAAGAGTTTTCAAGTAGCCGACCAACAATGGTATCCCGCCAGTTTCGCTATATTTCTCTTTTGTCTCTTTATTTTCCTTTGTGTAACCGATAGATATGTATATAACCACAATCGGCACAAATAAGCATCAGTGGGGCGCTCAAAATATTTGGCTAGAAATAGATCTTTCCCATTTGAACACTTCACCACTACGCAAAACAACTAGACAAACCAAGTCAAAAGAACACATCCTGTTTCTGTATATAGAAAAAACCAGATTTCCTGAAAGAACGTTGACTCTTCCAGCCAGATCTTATCTTAAACGCCACACGCCTAGTACAATTATTCATATAAATGTTTTACACATTGTGTGAAATATGCCATGTAATACTTGTATGAGAGCCCTTGTACTATGAACAGTTATCTTGGTCCAGCAAACAAATAAACTTCAAGCAACCCAAGACTGCTTTTCCCAAAAGATACTAGCTTGTTAAACATATGAACACCATTGGAACCAATAAACATTTTTTTTGGATAGGTTCGTTTAGGGGATGAAAAATAACTGGCCATGGGGATAAAAACATATATCTAAGTACTACACTAATTTAATACATTGTACACTTGGCAATTCTATTGATTAACGGACTGATACAGACATTTTCTCCTCACAAACATATGAACAATAGCTCGCTCCTTGTAAGGAACTGTGTATAAACAATGGCCTCAGAGACTGTTGAGCCAATAGTACTTTCAGGAGGGAACAGATCAGGATTCTGAACTAGGCGTCGATATGCTTTCCGTGGATGGGTGTTCCGCTATTGCTGTTCTTAATGAAGTTGGCAGCTTTAAAGAGACTCCCTCTCATCGACAACTATTCCTTCAGAATAACTGGAAAAAGAGACTAGTTGAACCGTCACCAAATGATTTTAGATCGGCAGGTTTTACTAAAGACCTGCACAGAGGGCATGTCCTTTCCCTCTCGAACCTGGCAGCACAAGTAAGAGCCATCAAACAACCAAAGAACCGCTTCACGGTAAGCCTATTGAGATAAAGAAAAATCAACAGAAAATGCATTCTTCCTAATTCTCACTCAACAGAACTATTACATGCTTGTTTTCTAGGCGTTAAATAGGACAAAGAGGAAACAAGTAATTCTTCAGAATCAGGAGAAAACATGGTTGCAGAATATTAAATTACAAAATGGAAAGTCAACAGAAAGTGGGTCAACCAGGAAAAGGGCAAGGAAGAGGCCATCCTATTTCATTCAACAATAGATAACATTGTGTCAATCTAACTTAGACAAGGAAGAATGACAATAACCTCTAGTAAAGACCTCCTTTCACTTCTGACAGTAAGTTTGAGGGTTCGAGCCACTGAAGGAGCTAACTGTGATAGGGCAACTGTTGGCTCTTGGGTAGGGGGATGAAGTTTATCATATCAAAGAAGCAACACGTCATACATCTACTTTAGCTCGAGTGTTTCTATCTAGAAAAAGTTGATAAACTAAATTGAAATCCTTTTTCATGGGTTGGACGAAAGATTCTAGCCTAGGGCGTAAGGAAGCACATGACCAATTCAAGGTGAATAAAAGCTCAAAGGAACAGAAGGAAGGGTTTATATGCTATTTGCACTATATCATGTGTGTTGCGCTCAATACTTTTGAGACTATATGTGACTATTGATATAAGGGAGATAATTTCATTTTTTTAAAAGGTTACACCATCATGCACGACTCATGCTTAAAGTGGGTCAAAGCACAATCGCGGAAGAAAAGTGTAGATAACTTACCATTCAGATACACAGTCTTCACAGAATATATGTTTACAACGTAGTAAGATTGGTGTATGCATCTTCTCCTGGCAAATAGCACAGAGATCCCCAGCAGCATTGACCTGGAATTAATCATATTGACCTAGAGCTTCAGTAAACAATTAAAGCAAACAGTTCAGTTATTTACATGCAAAAACTCGCTAACTACAAAGTTTACTGGAAAACTTTTACAAGGATTATTCTTTTATCTTCAAAAGACAGTTGCAACTCTGGCAAGCTTTTCCCCAACTCAATTCAAGTGCCCACTTGAATTTTTTCAATACCTCCTCGTGCACTAAACCATATACTGTTTCTAAAGAAAATAGCTTCCAGGATAACAAAGTTACTAAGTTAACACATCTGAGGTATTTTCTTTTTCTTTTGTTCTTTACTTCTCTTTTTGATAAGCTAACACGTAAAGTCCTCCGCGGAGCTTCCCAAGCCTGTCGAAGAATGAAAAAGGACTTGCTCTTCCCAGCCAAGCGCGAGAATAATTTTAAGGCAAATCTTGTGTAACACAATTAGCTCACATGAATTTACCATGTATTACAATTAACAACAACAACAACAGGCAGCGCAACACAAAGCCACAGAGAGAACAAGAATTGGCATGGAAGGCCACACATCTCCATATAATAGAATACCATGATGTGATAATATTTTACTAATGCGGAAGAGCTTTAAGGATTTGAACAAATGATCCAACCAGATCAAGAACCAGAATGACATTTCGTCTGACCAAATATCCGATCAAAATTAATTATAATATTTTTTTCTAGAAAAAGCAGCTCGCTGGCTTATTTCAAGTTATTCAATCTTTTCAGGGTCTCAAAAGATCCTTTAAAAAGTTGAAATCCCAAAAGACAAGTCTGAAAGTTCAAAATTTGCATCAAGAAGTAGTTTTTTCTAACTATGAAAATTCACATAAAAAATAATTCAAATCACTAAAATTTCGTCCATAGATATGTATAGCCTAATTCTATTTCTATATGTAATATTAAATTATTAATAAGGTGTATCCTCTTCAAATGATTATGAAACTAAAATGCAAGGATTATTTATTTTATAATAGGAAATTAATGATATAGAGTTTCTCAACCTTGACAGGGATGGTAAAAGAAGTTACCATCCGAGGTAAAAGAAGATTGGTTATAGGCTATAGCTGGTCATGGGAAGGGAAGAGAAACTCAAATCCAATTCTCAACACTACATTACCAACAAATAAAATGTAAAGATGACACTCTTTTAAATCTTATATACTCGGAGATTATAAAATTTGATAGTTATTTAAGTGACAAAACAAATATTTATTTTTAATGTAGGGTGGTTGAAATGGAGGCACGCTTCGGGAGTATTGTGAGATAAGAAGGTGTCTCCGAAGCTTAAAGGTAAGTTCTACAGCGTGGCAGTCCAATCGGCTATGTGGTATGATGTGGAGTGTTGGCCAGTTACGAACTCCCACATCCAAAAGTTGAAGGTGGCGAAAATGAGGATGTTGCGATGGATGTGTGACCTTACCAGGAGAGATACGGTTAGGAATGAGATTATTTGGGAGTAGGTGAGGGTGGCTTCGGTGGAGGACAAGATGTGAGAAGTGAGGTTACGTTAGTTCGGGCACGTGATGATGAGGGGTTCGGATTCTCCAATACGGAGATGTAAGAGACTGACTATGGATGATTTTAGGCAGGGTAGAGGTAGACCGAAGAAATATTGGAGGGAGGTGAATAGGCTAGATATGGAGCAGTTACAGCTTACGGAGGACATGATCCTTGATAGGAAGGTGTGGAGGACGCGGATTAGGGCTGAGGGTTAACGGGTAGGAGTGCAACTGTTACCATAAGGAATGACTTTCTAGTCAGATTGTTCCTGCGTTTCGGATATGAAGTCTCCTTCGAAGCTTTAGACAAAGGTGCTATTGAGATATTGGGCCCTTATGGTATCTCGTACACATTTCGACGATTGGCCGAGCGAATAAGTCAACTTCAAAGTGGATTTGTTGTGCGAAGAGTGCGTTATGACCCGTGGCCGCCTGCCTGGTGGGGGCGGCTCCTCCGTTGTGGGTAAACGGGAAACCCGACTCTACGAACCCGAGGAAAAGCTGCACATTGAACTTGGTAAAATGAAATGGTTGAATAATTGAAAATGAGATTATTCAGGAATCCTTTAGTATACTCCTAACAACGAAAACAAGGTACTTTGTTTGCATCTGGAGTATCCTGTTCGTGGTGTTTGAGTGATGTCTATGATTTCGAATAGATAGTTTATAGTATTATATTGGGGTTGTATTGTTCCCTGTATTAGCTCGCAGTGTTAGTTTAATTTGTCTACTATATTAGTTTATATGCTTTTATGGTTTTGTGTTTGTTATACTGTTATCTGTCTGGGACGAGGGTCTATCGAAAACAGCCTCTGTACTTCACCTGAGGTAGTAGTATGGTCTGCGTATAATTTACCCTACCCAAACCCCACTATGCGCGAATACACTGGGTATGTTGTTGTAATACTTTTGAAAAATATTTAGTATTATTGTTATTATCTAAGATGAGCTTAATGGAGCGGTACAGTCATTGAGGATTCAAATAGCAGACCACAACTTGCTTGGGATTGAAACGTAATTGCTGAAGCTTATGATTGTTGGTGTCAGAGTTGGCTTATGTGCAAAAGGTGTTGGGTAAACCTATTCACCATAGCTCTATCCCATACTGAGTGTCATAGCTCAGATTTAACGATGAGATCTCAAGTTATTATTACTTCTATACCTCAACCATGCAGTCATCCACTTATGGACACAATAATAGCCTACTGATAATCTTTCTTTTCATAATAAACATGGAGCACACTCCTAATCTCACAATGGCAACCACAAGACATTATTGAAGTGTGCGACCATTTCATCAAAAGTTAAACTGTTAGGGGCCGTTTGGTGTAAGGTATTAAAGCACATAATCCCAGGATAAAATAAGTCCCGGATAAATTTTTTGGTACCTTGTTTGGTTGGCATGTTCGGGATAACTTATCCCGGGATTAACAAATAGTACCGGGATAAGTTATCCCACCCTTTTGGTGGTATAAGTAATCCCAACATATATTACCTTAGGATAAAGCCATAAAATGGCAAAATTATCCTCCAAATCCTTTGATTATCACTTTTCAAATATATATATATATATATATATATATATATATATATATAATTCGGGATAAAATTAACGAAAAAATTGACAGAAAAAATTATATATATATATATATAAAAATATATATATATACATACAAGAGAATTATATATAAGAGAGAATGAGAGATTTTGTTAGTCCTCACATCAAATTTTTTTTGTCAATTTTATCCCTAATTTAAATTGTAATTACTCTACAAATTTTCATCCATTTTGGTAAATTTGAACAATGATATGGGCTTATTAAATGCTACAAAAGTGATGAGTCATGAAAAACTATAAAAACTATTTGTACAATCAAGTTCAAAATTGATCCAAAGATTTATTGTTTTTCTATTTTGTAGAAATTTTTACTAATCTACTTTAATTTTTCATTATTTATTTATCATGGACAAGTAATTAACGTATCTTGACATTCCCTTTCTAACTCAATGTATGCTTAATTATTAAATAAAAAGTTTTATTTTATATATAGCTAAAAATGTTTGAAAATTTAATTTTAAAAAAACATAATTTAACTCTCCAAATATTAATGATAGTATATAATGAAGAATGAGAGTAATTCTTTTTCACAGTTTTTAATGATGAAATTTTTTTTAATAAAAAATGAGATCATCAATATTTTATAGAATTTAGGACAAAATAAGTAGTTTAACATGAAATATTAAAGCTACACATTTAAGAAATATCAACATAAATTTCTTAACATGTATTTTTAGGAAAAAGAAACCACTAAAGTTAAAAAAAAAAAAAGAAAAAGTAACTTTTCAATTTCTTTTGTATGGTTTGATATGAAGGAAAATCTACAAAAGTATTTTGTTGAGCCAAGTTTTTTTAATTATTTAAATTAAATTCTATTGTTATTTATAAATTAACTTTATTGATGTTATCATACAACAATTTGCAGTGTTAAATATTTTTTATATCACTTTGAATGTCAAAATTTATTTAATTTTTATAATAAATGGGTTAATTAATACAAGTTTAAAATTAAAAAAACTTAATGAAAAAGAATTGAGGAAAAAAATGATGAAGTTAATTCAACATAAGATAAAACTTGATTAAACTAAATAAGGTGAAGGATATTTTTATAAACAAAGTATCTATTCTTAGAAAAAATGCAATAGATATCATTTTTAGTACCACAAACCAAACAACCACTAAAAAATAATACCAGATAACTAATTACAGGACAAGTAATCCCAGTATAACTAATTCTAGCATAACTTGTTTCTCAACCAAACAAACTCCTTAGGGATTGTTTGGTACAAGGGATAACTAATCCTGGGATTAATTTTAGGATGAGCTTATCCGATGTTTGGTTGGGATACGCAAGGGATAACTCATTCCGGGACTAGCTATCCCAAGATTGTTAGTGTTATTTTCATCTCACCTTGAGGGTGAGATAACTAACCACGGGATAACTTGTTTCCAACCAAACGACCCTTAGGAGAGCACACTTTTATTAAGTTAGTTATGTCTTCAACGCGCCTCCTTACTTCAGGCCAGAGGGAGACGAGGAGGGTGTTAATTTTTCTTTTTCTTTTTTAATAATGGGTGTCCGTGACACTCGAACTCAACACTTCTACTTTCTCTAACATGTTGAAATGTGTGACCATCTCATCTAAACATTTAAACTATTAGAGAGAGCACATGTTTATTTATTTAAATATATATTGTCATGATAACAAATTCACATATAACATAGGGGCATGTGCACCAGCAAAATAAAATAAAAAATATGGATGTGTACACCAACAAAATAACAACATACCCAACATAATTCACAAGTAGGATCAGGGGAGGATAGTATGTACAACACCTTACCTCTACCTTGTCTAGGTAGAGAAGTTTCCGAAGGTTCCTCAGCCTAAGTAGCGCATAAAAATAGTATGACAAAGGATAGAAAAAAAAGGAAATGGTCATTCTTTTTTAAAAAGATTAAAAAAGAAAGTAGGTCAAGCAAATTGAAATGGAGGGAGTAATAATAAACTAGACAATATTCAACTATCTACTACCCTCATCCTTGACCTCTATATCCTCCTATCTAGCGTCAAGACATCAATAAATTGCATATGTGACATGTCCTTTCTAATCACCTCCCCCAAATGCTTCTACAACCTACCTCTACCTCTCCACAAGCCCACCATACAAAACCTTTCACACCTGCTCTGAGCATCAGAGCACCCTCTCTTCACATGCCCGAACCATCTCAATTTCACTGACCAACAAATATAGAGCCAGAATAGATGGTTTTGCGTCTGTTTCTAGTTCTTCCTCGTGAGTTGAGACCGATAATTCAGATGGATGAGGTAAACTAATGAGCTCAGATATTAATCAACTCTACAGAAGAGACCTGTCGGAGCAATACTCTTACTGATCTATTAACAACAAATAGATCTACACCAAGAGAACATAGTAATGTGTCAGGAGAAATTAGTTCAAGAAGTCATGGATACAATTCTTGATAATGGAATCCGGGAATGGCCAACTCCCCATGAGGTAATTTTATGATTTTCCAAGGTAAAAGAGCTCCTGACCAAAACAAAAATAAATAAAACATAGTGCCAATAAAAAGAACCCAGGGCCCATATTCTTCTCCAATTTAAGTCCTCGCTCATCTCGTCCAGCATGGGGATCACTCCTACCTTATCCAGAATACCCTCATTTCAAATCCTATCTCGCCTAGCATACTCACACATCCCATATACTTCTTCTTGGTCATTGAACACCATAAGTATGTCGTTTTTCCTCTCCCTATACTACTCCATCGATCTCCTTACGAGATGAATGTCTTCTATAGTTGAACACCTTGATATGAATCAAATGGGTTATCGGTAAAAAAAAACCAAAACTTGTGCACCTGCAATAAGGTATGGCCTTTGCAATTACCGGAAAGTGTAAGGCATTTATGAGCAATAGTGAGTATATATTCTTCACCACTCTTCCTTCAAAGGGGAAATATCAACATACTTCCCAAGGGAACTCTCAAATAACATGGATAAAGCAAGATGGCTACCCATAAAAATGACAGGGAGCAACAGATGAACTGCATTTTTTTTTCATTCAAGAGCAGAACCTTCTTCAACACCCAATATGCTAATTAGAAGCAACTATACTTTTCTTCCCCGTATTATTAAAAATGAAACTTAATGTTCCAGGAAACAATACAGAAATCTGGAACTTCCTCTACATAGAAGAAATTAATGTTTGAATCAGAGACTTAGATATTCAAATTGTGATTCATCTACTGGAATTATTGTGTTTGAGAATAAAAAGTTCCAAACTTTGGAAAATCAGGTTATATGTTGCATTATGAGCTTCTCTTATATGATTCATCTTTTTCATGAGCAAAAGAGGAGGAAAGTTATCTTACTAATCAAAACAGAAGATGAAACCCATCATAAGCAACTTGGTATACGTTCTTACTACAATTTTTGGTTTATAAATAAACCCATATTACCTGTTCAGAAGTCGCATATACTCCATAATGAATCTCCTTACGTGACAGCGCCTTCAAAGCTGTGAAGAAGGATTGGACCTATGGAATATGAAGGTAGGACCACAAGAAAACTAAGTTAGGACAAAGACAACGTTGACCCTTAAAAATTAGAAAGATTAAGGTACTGCATAATCTAAAAGAGAAAGATTAAGATACTGCAGGACAACAAGTACATGGAAAAAATACAGATTCATTGAAAGAGATACCTTCTCAACAACAGAAGTGAGCTTGAAAGTTAGATACAGCCCAGTCATTAAGGATGAAAAGAGGCTTCCATACTCCTTGTTCAAAAAGAAACGATACCAAACTGGAGCTGGGAGCAAAGCACGATATAGCAGTAGAAGATATTCCACCAAAGTTAAAAGTTGACCCTGTAACAAAAATGGCTTCTCAGAAAGCTTCTTTTTCATCTATTTATACACAGACATAGCACAGAGCAAGAAAGAGATAATGCCTATTCAGTAAATCACAGGGTGGATAAATTTATCTAAACTGTTAAATTTATCTAAACTGCTGTCACCTGCTTACGATAATTGCGGCCTCTGCTATTCTTGTAATACATCAGCAGAAGACATTTGAAGACCATTGCCGCCTGGCGGACCAAAGTATCTATCCGTGATAGCAAAGCAAAAGAAGTCAACTCCATGATATCATTTCAAACTACTCACACATCAGAATGCAGACACTAAGCAAGAGACTTCTACTTAGGATAACTTCAAAGGAACAAACCGTTGACCATGATCATGAAGATGGCGTGCCAAAACGGAGGTATGTCCTTTGGTGGAAGCATCAACAACGGAGACAAAAGATCATCATTTCGGTACCACCAATAAAACCCAATTACATAACCGCTGAACAGAAGACATATGCCGATTAGAACAGAGATCTTCCTCTCACCCTGCAAGGAAGAAGAAGATCAATAATTTTATTGCCTATTAGTAAGAGAAAAGTATTAAACAGAAAAAGCAGAAAGAGTAATCAGCAAATAAGTTCCTTTTATTCTTTTTGTTTTCCCTTGTTGAGGATTGGTGTTAAGAAGGCATTGTACATCACCTTAAGTGCAGTCTGCTTCTTCACGATATCATTTGACTTGAACATGACAGCAGCGATCAAAATTGTAACAAAAAAACCTGTGGATTCATGCACAAACCAAAGAGCAAGATTGAGAACTACTAACTTATGGAAAGTATGGTAATGCACAGTAACTCTCAAACATGCAAAACAAGAAAATTGATAGCCATCGTAGCTTTCAATTGAGAAAAAAAACAGAATGTAGATACAATCACTACAATATTGTGGAAACAATAAAGGTTCATTAAGTACAAACTGTGAAAAACAGTTTCAAGTGAAAATCTCTTGGTTACCGCAAAGGGGAAGCTGAATACCTTGCAAATGCTGCCGGATGAAAACAATCAACAAAAGCAAAGAGAACGGAATAATTTGCTCAATCCACCGGGCAGCTTGCTGTATATCATATCTTTGATAAGAAGACTCCCTATTATTAACACTCGCACCATCTGCAGACCCCAAATCCGTGTTCCCATTCACCTGCCCATCTCCCGCCCCTCTATCACCCAATTGACTCTCCAATGCTCCAACTGAAGCTGCAGACCCCGACCTTGAAATTGGCCTCCCGAAAACTTCATTTTGCCCATCCGCTTCCCTCAAAGTTCCAACACCTGGTGTTGGCAACACAGTCCCAACTCTATCATGCTCCTGATCACCAGTACCAATAATCCTAATTGAAACCTCCCCAGAACCACCCGCCAAAGCCGGTGCTGCCCCAGCATCATCCAGCCGGGGCTGAAATTGATCACGAACTCCACTGTGTATCAAAGTATCCGATTCTGAATGACTTGATCTTGTCCTTAGAATCCCGGAATATTCCAATAACGTCGATAACGGGGAACGCAATAAATTAGCAGCAGATAATTGTACTCCATGCCTTCTTGAATTACCAATATTGTTGCCACCGGATGTAGAAATACCACCGCTTTGTGCGTCCGAATTTCCACCGGACGCTTCCATGCGCATCGCCCTAATCCTACACCCAACCCTAAAATCACATGTAAAATTTCACATAAAATTTATTTTTTAAAAAAATTAAAATTATACGAATGACTAACCTTCGATATGGAAACGCCGTGGAATAATCTAATACAATAAAATTGAGGATCAATGCCAATCAAGAAACCCTAAAAATGAAGAACAATGAAAAGTCAACGCGGCGAATCAACAGTGCTTCAGAAAAATGGAGAGATGAGAAAATCCAATGAATTGAGCAAATTGAAAAATGAAATGTAGGGATGATAATGAGAGCGATAGCGGGGTCGGTGGGTGAAATTTGTGATGGGAGTGGGGGATGGGGGTGGTTGGGGGCTATCTAATTGACCTTTTTCGGCTGTCTTGTTTCTGGCTGTCTGAAAAAGAATGTGCGCCAGAAGAAGAGAGGTAAAACAATCACATAAATTGGTGGGCAATGCTAAACTTTACTTTTTCATTTCAGCTGTCTCAAAAATTACACAAAAAGGTTATTTTTCTAATTTAATTAATAAATAATTTTTGTTGTAGAATTTTAATTTAATAAAAGGGAACATTACCTTATTGGACTGCCACTAAAACAATATATGACAAATATATATTTTTTGTATATTAAACATAAATATACATATCATTTATATCGTATATAAAATGAGATCTTTTGGCTTCTTACAAAATGAATAATCATTTTAGATCTTTAGTGTTAAAAAAAAAGAGAAAAAAACTGAAAAAAAATTATGAATGGGTTAAAAATTAATTCTCCCTAAATATACATGTTATATTCACATCATAGTTCATGTATATATTATGTATATTTTAATTAGCATCCGTAATTAATTTCCACTCATGGGCAAAAGTGAAAAAAAAAAAAGGCCCCTAATAGAGAGTTAGAGACTATATTTAGGCCTTTTTCTTTCAAAATTTGATAGTCATGGCTGGCTAAATAAGTATAAGTTAAAATTCCATCTTTGGAAATTGGTCTAAAGTGTAAAATTTTAAGAGGAAGTCAATGGTCAAATTAGTCTGGATGAAAGCGTGAATTGTCAATGATAGTTGGTGGAAAATTAAATCAAAGGTAAGGCACTTCCATTTGAATAAATGTTAGGTTTATTTTATTTTTTTTTGGTAGAAAATGTTAGGTTATTTATTCCTTATAAAGATTTTTAATCTTAAAAAGATTGCCAAATCATTATTAAAATCCCAAACCTAAAATTGATCCTAGATGTTTGATACAAGAACAACAAAGTGCATTCATAGTAGTGATTTGAAATGTTGTGACAGAGCAACTAATGATCTAAAATTTAAATATCGAAACTTAAGTGGAATATTGTAAATCATAATACTAAATCCAACGTTAATGCAAGAACTAGAGATATACATGGCTTCTTGGAGGACAAGGAGTTGGATTCCTGAATGACCACCCTAAATTTAGAACATATAATTGAACTGCGAGAGATAGCATCTGCTAATAAGTACGTTTGATCGTTAATGCAAGAACTAGAGATATACGTGACTTCTTGGAGGACCAAGGAGTTGGTTCCTGAATGACCACCCTAAGTTTAGAACAAATAGCTGAACTGCGAGAGATAGCATATGGTAATAAGTACGTTTTTAATTGTGAAAAAAAAAATTACTTAAAAATTTTTAAGTTGGAGTTATGCTTGGTAATATTTTTTGTAAAAAATATATAAAATTTGAATGTACTTTATTAAATATAGTTTATACCATAATTTCTAAGAAATAGCAAAATCACCTAACTTAATTAATTTACCTTGGGCATACAATCGAATTTGCTTTGAAGGAGTAATATCTCAAAAATATACGATCACATTATGTCATAGATTAGATCCATATACAAGCTACTACATACTAATACAAACATTTATTACTATGTTTGAAAATTTTGAAATTAGAATTGAAGATAGAGCTGAATTTAATCATTGTTTTTGCAAATACTATTTGGTTGCTTGAATAAACTTTTCGTAAAGGGTTATTTTTATTTTTAAAAAAGGAGCAAATTTGGAAAAGCCAAATATAGGGTGTAAAAGTGAAAAAAGAATTTTTTTAAATAATATTTAAACTTAACTATTTTTTCCTTAAAAGACAAAGAAATGTGCTAAAGATGGGACGTGTTAAGTAACCCCCCTCCCATTGGACATAGCGCTTAGGTGATTTGTCCAATAATGATCCAAGAAATATAAAATGGTGACATAGATAAAGAGTTTTTAGGAATATAAACAAGTTATGATTTACTTAGATTTGACGTGCATATGAAATAAATAGTTATTAAATAATTAAGAGTAAATATATAAAACCTCCTGATCTTGTCCGAGTTTTACAAAAAGACACCTAAACTTTAACTTCGATCTATTACCCCATGATTATTCTTTATTCCATTACAAATATATTATTTTGACTCTCTGCCTGTATACACGCGCCATAGGCCCGTGAAAAGGCTCAAAATTGACTTTATTGAGTAATTAAAAGCTACCACGTGTAAATAATTTGATATATAATTTGTCTTCTTATTTTTTTTAAAAAAAATTAATATTTATTTAATTTTTAGAATTATCTCATACCCCTTATCCCACCCCCACCCCCGCCAATACCCCCACCCCACCATTGTCTTCTTCCCCATTTGATAGCTTCTTCTTCATCACCAGAACTCAACAACAACATCAATTACAACAACAACATCATCACCATTAGGGGTGTACATAGGTCGGGTTGGTTCGATTTTTATTAAAAAAATAAATCAATCATGTCAGTTTATTAAAACTATAAACCAAAGCAAACCAATATAAAATTAGTTTTTTCGATTTAGGTTTTAGTCCTTTTTTTTAGTTTTTCAATTTTTTCAGTTTTTTTTTATAATATTTAGTTTTTACAATTATATTGTAATCAAAGACTAGATCAAATATGTTTCCACTCATGTGCTAATGAAAAACCATAATTATAAAAAAATGAGGAGCGAAAATCTCTCTTGAAACTAAAAAGTGAGATGAATAGTGAAAAGTTTAGATTTTAAGTTTATATTAGATTTTGGATCATTTAATTAGCAATTAATGGACAAATATTACAACTTAAAGGCCCAAATCTAAATATATATCTACATCTACTTTCAA